>NW_007231584.1:6629-47708 GCF_000164805.1 Carlito syrichta | reverse complement strand
TGAGACTCCAACTCAAAAAAAAAAAAAAAAAAAAATTGATTGAAGTGCCTAATTTTTCTTTAAGCCAATTAGAGCACTTTCATATATTTTGGTAGTGAATCATTACATACACGTAACATGCATAAATACGCAGACACATAGAAGCAAATTTTACAGATTTATAAGATTTTTCCTTAATTTTCAAATTGCTCTTCCCCACTTCAGACTATCCATCTTTTTCAATTACTTGTTTCGCTGCCCTAAACCACCCTAAATTTGCTGTTTAAAAGGAGCAATTCTTAGGTAAAACAAGATAGAGCAGAATTAAGACATCAGGCATGAAATTATATCATTTACTTGAACTTAGAAAAAAATGATGTAAGAAAATGTCCAGTTAACATGGCCAGGAAAAGCACTTTAAACAAAGGTATAACTAATGAATTTGGTACAATGCAAAAAAAAGAGGAGAGCTTTAGAGCTGAGAGGAGCCTGTTTGCTTGTAACTCTTGGGTTCCATAAGAAAAAACAGGTCCCTCTCAAAAGGGAGCCCGTGGCAACATTTTTCTTAAGGGATCCTAGGTTGTTAGAAATTACTTTAGGTCTGTTTATATCAGTATCAAGCATTGAAAGAGAAAGGAGGGATAGGTAGAAGCAAATGGAGAAATGAACAACATTTGGTTGATTAAAAAACTAAGAGTGTGGGCCAAGCCCAGGGCAATAGCAGTTGCTTGGAGAGGAATGGATGGAACTATGTATTTCCAAGGTTAAGAAATCACGGCTGTAGGAAGCTGAGTACAGTCATGGTCTGTCTTATTCTGAAGCTATCACTCCTCCTACATCACATGCACCCTCACAAGAAAAGCGGATTCTACACAGGGGATCCAAGATGGCCATCGTGGAGCTGCAGACTGGTGCCTTTCTCTTTGAGCAAGACAGAGAGTAGGGACCCAGCTGCCAGCAGATGCAGGCACCCTAAACAGTTTTGGAGAGGTGAAGCACCCTGCACCCAGAAAGTGATGGTAGACACTGGAATCTGGGCACCCGACCCCTGCCGTGTGCCAGGCTTACATAGGAACTATAGCCCTACTTTGTATATGAGAGGGGGTGAGTGATCTTGACATGCTCTGGGTCCATTCCCAGCCCAGCTGTGTACGCGTTATTGGTCCCACATGGAAAGAGTCCTGGTCAGGGCACAGTGGCAGGCAACCCGAGCCCAACTGGAACAGGGAACAAACCACACTCAAACAGGCCCCAAGAGCACACCTTCTGCCAGTGGAGCCTGGAGGCCGGCTCCCACAACAGGAAAGCTCACCTGTAGACTAAATTTGCTGACAACATCTGACAGCCAACTTCCCCCAAATCAAGAAGGGTCACTTGCCAGCCCCATGCATGGGATCCTCCATGGCAGAGAATGCACTCTTTCAAGTGTGGGCATGGACTTAAATGGGGAGAGAGAGCAACATGAAAGACACCTGAAGGCTATCTTGTTGGAAAAGCTGCAAACTGCAAACAACAAACAGAAGGCCCATCCCCCGCCTGTTCCCCACAGAGTACTTGCAACAGGGTCTGAAAACCGACCTAGGTGGACTACCATAGGAGAAAAAGTCTGCAGCAGAAGAGTCTTTCATAGGGTGGAGCACAAAGCAGAAGTCAGTGCCTCCCCCACCTCCCCACCCCCACTCCCGACTGAGGGATCTATGTTGAACAACAGAAAGGGCCCTAGAGCAGAAGGATATTGACTAGCTTCAAAGCAACAAAACCAAAGAGGAAAGATAGAGAGGAAAGAGTGGCTTTTCACAAACAATGAAGGATCAACAAAAACTATAGGGAATCCTCAGAGTCTGAAAGAGATGACACCTGGAAAAGCAGCTATCAGAGCACAAACAATGGAAGCCCCACAGAATGATCTGCCCCAGATGATAGTCACAGAACTCAGAGATTGGATGGCTAAAATAAGTAAAGAGAACCATGAGAAAGTACAAATGAAAGTATTCAAGAAGTAAAAGTGAAGTTGACCAATTTCAGAAAGGCCCATTCTGAAATAATGGAAATGAAGAATTTCATCCTGGAATTAAAAAATGTAATAACAAGTATAGGAAGCAGGAACAATCAGGCAGAGGAAGGAATCTCAGAGCTTGAAGCCCAAAATATGGAACTAACCCAGTCTGTCAAAAACAAAGAAAAAAAGCTAAAAGAGAAGGATCAAAGCTTCCAAAAAGATGTGGGACTATGTCAAGAAGTCAAATCTATGCCTGATGGTCTCCCTGAAGCAGAAGGGGAAACTGAGAACACCATGGAACATGCATTCCATGAGTTCATCCAAGAAAACTTTCCACATCTTGTTAGAGGTGGGACGCTTCAAGTGCAAGAGATTCAGAGAATTCCCACAAGGTATCAAATGAGAAGACCACCCCCAAGATACATAGTAATCCACCTCCACAAAGTAAGCATGAAAGAAAAAAACTATAAGGCTGCTAGAAAGAAGGGTCAGACCGCCCAGAATTCTGAAGGGTCAGACCACCCGGAATTCTGAAGGGAAGACCCATCAGAATTGCTCCAGACTTACCTGCAGAAATACTACATGCCAGAAAAGTCTGGAGTCCCATCTTAAACATTCTCAAAATAAGCAATTCCAGTCAAGAATTTCCTACCCTACCAAGGTCAGCTTCATCAGTGATGAAGAATTAAAATCCTTCCCAGACATCCAATTCCTAAGAGAATATGCTACCTCCAGATCAGCCCTGCAGAAGATGCTTAAGGAGATGTTGAACACAGAAACAAAAGAATAGTAATACCCACCACAAAAGTATCAGCAAGCACAGAGTTAACAGAGCATGCAGAACATTCACAAAAAGGAAAATATACTCATATACAAGTGTAAAAAGAAAGCAAAGCAACCCCCTAAAAACCCTATGACAGGGATAAACTCTCACATTTCAATAATTAATTTTAATATGAATGGACTGAATGCACCCCTAAAGAAGCATAGAGTGGCAAACTGGATAATGAAACAGGATTCAACATTCTGCTGCCTCCTGAAAACTGAAAAGGACACCCACAGGCTCAAAGTTAAAGTCTGGAAAATGATCTTTCAGACAAATGGAAAGCAGAAAAGAGCAGAGGTAGCTATTCTGATAGCAGACTTCAAACCATAAAAAGTTAAAAAGGACACTACATAATGATAAAAGGCTCAATCTGCCAGCAAGAAATAACCATCTTAAATATATATGCATCTAAAACAAGAAAACCAAGTTTTATAAAACGACTACTAAGTAAACTAAGAGAGGTCATTGACACTCACACAATCATAGTGGAAAACCTAAATACCCTGCTAACAGCCCTAGAAAGATCATTGAGGCAAAACCAACAAGGAGGTCCAGAATCTTAACTCAACACTCAGTCAAATGGATTTAATACTCATCTACAGAACACTCCACCCAACAACAACAGAGTATACATTCTACTCATTAGCACATGGATCATATTCTAAGATTGATCACATTCTTGGAAATAAATTCAGTGTGAACAAATTTCAAAAAATAGAAATAATACCATGCATCTTTTCAGATCACAGTGGAATAAAAATAAATATTGCCACCAACAAGATCTCCCCAAAACACACAAAAGCATGGACACTAAACAAAATGCTGCTGAACGACTTCTGGGTTAACACAGAAATCAAGACAGAAATAATAAGATTCCTGAAAACAGATACATCTTATCAGAATCTCTGGGATGTCATGAAAACAGTGCTAAGACGAAAACTCTTAACAGTGCACACACACACATCAAGAAAATAGAAAGATCACAAGTAAAGAGCCTAATGTCACACCTAAGAGAGCTGTAAAGGCAAGATCATCTAAATCCTAGTTTCAGTAGAAAAATCTACATCACTAAGATAAAGTCACAATTGCAGGACATAGAAGACAAAAATAATGTAGAAAAGACCGGCAAGACAAAATGGTGGTTCTTTTGAAAGGATAAATAAGATTGATAGACCCCTAATTAGACTGACTAAAAAAAAAGACAGAGAAAGTTCAAATAAGCACAATTAGAAATAAGAAAGGTAAGGTCACAACTGACTTTGAAGAAATTCAAAAGATTACCAGAGATTACTATGAACATCTGTATGCAAATAAACTAGAAAATCTAAAGGAAATAGAGGATTTTCTGGCATCACACAACCTCCCAATGTTGAAATGAGATGAAATTGAAACTCTAAACAGACCAATAACAATCTAGGAATCTGACCAAGTCATGAGAAACCACTCTGCCAAAATAAGCCCTGGACCAGATGGCTTCCCAGATGAATTCTACAAGACATACAAGGAGGAGCTGATAACAATCTTATTGAAAGTATTTCAGGCAATCAAGAATGTGGAATTCTCCCCAACTTATTCTATGAAACTAACATTATACTGATACCCAAACCTGGTCAGGAACCAACAAGGAAAGAGAATCACAGACCAATCTCCTTGATGAACACGGATGCAAAAATTTTCAACAGGACTCTAGCAAATCAGATCCAACAACACATTGCAAGGATCATCCACCATGACCAGGTGGGCTTCATTCCTGGGATTCAGGGCTGGTTCAATATTCACAAGACCCTAAACATAATTCAGCACATTAACAGATGTAAAACCAAGAACCACATTATTAACTCATTAGACACAAAAGAAACATTCGACAAAATTCAGCATCCTTTCTTTATAAAAACCCTTTAACACCTAAGCATAGACAGAACATTCCTCCAAACAATAAGAGCCATCTATAATAAACTTTCAACTCAATGGGCAGAAGCTGGAAGCAATTTCCCAAAGAATTGGAATAAGACAAGACTGCCCATTCTCACCCTTCCTATTCATAGTGTTGGAAGTTCTAACCAGAGTGATCAGGCAAGAGAAGAAAACCAGGTGTGTCCAAATAGGAAAAGAGGAAATTAAGTTATCCCTCTTTGATTTTTTTTTTTATAAAGATGTGGGGTACAATTCAGGATTAGGTATACAAAAGTTGATTATGCAGGTACACTTGTTCATGAGGTGCGCCCCTCCCTCCCCTAGCATTTTCTCTCAATTGCCAATCCCATCCCCTCCCCTGACAGTTTCCCACTCCTGCCAATCCCTTTCTTTTAATATAATGATAATTGTTCAAAGTCCACTTATGTGTGAGAACATATGGTACTCTGTTCTTTGTTTCTGTGATAGATCACTGAGTATGATTGACTCTAAATCTATCCAAGTTGCTACAAAGTCCATATGTTTGTCCTTGATGGCTACATAATATTTTATTGTGTATATGTACCACATTTTAAAAATCCAGTTCAGCTTCGATGGGCAAAATGGTTGGTTCCGTGTTTTTGTTATTGTGAATAGAGCTGCAAAAAACATACGTGTGCAGGTATCTTTTTTATAGAATGATTTGAATTCCTCTGGGTATATTCCCCATGGGGGGATTGCTGGGTCATATGGAAAGTCAATTTCTAGTTCTTTTCTTTTCTTTTCTTTTCTTTTCTTTTTTGAGTTGGAGTCTCACTCCGTCACCCAGACTGGAGTGCAGTGTCACGCTCCCAGCCACCGCAGCCTTGACCTGCTGGGCTCCAGCGATCCTTCTGCCTCAACCTTCCAAGTAGCTGGAATTACAGGCGTGTGCTACCATGCCTGGCTAATTTTTCTGATTTATGAGGTCTCGCCAAGTTGCCCAGGTGGATCTCGAACCCATGGGCTTAGACAATTCACTCACCTCAGCCTCCCAAAGCATGGGGTTACAGGCTGAGCCACCAAGCCAGGCTCTAGTTCTTTTAGATACCACGACACTGTCTTCCAAAGAGGTTGCACTAGTTTCCATTCCCACCAGCAGTGTGAAAGCATTCCTTTTTCTCCGCATCCTTGTCAGCATCTGTCGTTGTTTGTTTTATTAATAATGGCTATTCTTACTAGGGTTAGGTGGTAGATGATATGATTCTATACCTAGAAAACCCTAGGGAGTTTGTCAAAGCCTCCTTGCACTGATAAACAACTTTGGAAAGTGTCAGTTACAAAATCATCATGTGAAGACAGTTGCATTTCTATACATCAACCACAAGCAGGTACAGAACCAAATAAAAGGCACAATTCCAATCACAATAGCCACACAAAAATTAAATACCTTGGCATTCACCTAGCCAGAGAAGTCAAAAACCTTTACAACAAGACCTACAAAATGCTGCTCAAAGTAATCAAGGATGGCATGATTGGAAAACATCCCATGCTCATGGATTAGAAAAATCAATATTGTCAAGATGTTCATCCTACACGAGGAAATCTACAGATTCAATGCAATATCCATCCAGTCACCAATGTCATTTTTTTCAGACCTGGAAACAACAATACAGAAATTCATATCAAAATAAAAAAGAGCACAAATAGCCCAAGCAATCCTCAGCAAAAGGAACAAAGTGAGAGGTATCACACTTCCAGATTTTAAACTTTATTACACAGCTACAGTAACCAAGATGGCATAGTATTGGTACAGGAATAGGGACATAGACCAGTGAAACAGGACGGAGATTCTGGAAGTAAAATATGGTCTCTCAACTAACTCTTCTTCAACAAAGCCACCAACAACAATCACTGGGGAAAGAAGACCATATTTAGCAAATGGTGCTGGGAGAACTGGCTGACCACAAGCAGAATAATGAAACTGGACCCCTGCCTGTCACCAGATACAAAAATCAACTGAAATTTGATCAAGGACTTACATGTAAAACCTCAAAAACTGTAAGAATCCTTGAAGAAAATGTAGGAAACACCCTTCTGGACATTGGAGTGGGCAATGAATTCATGACCATGTACTCAAAAGTGAATGCCATAAAAGCTAAGATAGACAAGTGAGACCTCATTGAACTGAAATGCTTTTGCACAGCAAAAGAAACCATCAAGAGAGTAAAGAGACAACCCAATGAATGGGGGAAAAATTTTGCAAATTATGCATCTGATAAAGACCTAACATCCAGGATCTAAAAGGAACTCAAATGAAGTGAAAGGGAAAAAGCAACAACAACAACAACAACAACAAAAACCAAAAAGTGGGCAAAGGGCATGAACAGACACTTCTCAAAAGATGACATACCAGTAGCAAACAGACATATGAAAAAATGCTCAGCCTCATTAATCATCAGTGAAATGCTAATCAAAACTAAAATGAGATAACTCTGGTAAGGATGACTGTCTAATAAGTCAAAAACAAAAACAAACAAACAAACAAACAAAAACCAGATGCTAGCATGGGTGCAGAGAAAAGGGAACCCGTCTACACTGTTGGTGGGAATGTAAGCTAGTTCAACCTCTATGGAAAGCAGTATGGTGATTCCTAAAAGAGCTAAAAATTGATTTTCCATACTATCCAGCAATCCCTCTCATGGGAAGGTACCCAGAGGCTCTATCAAAAAAAACCTGCACACACATGTGTATTCCCTCACTATTCATAATAGCAAAAACATGAAACCAGCACTGCTGCCCACTGAAAGGGAACTAGATAAAAAAATGTGGCACAAGCCGAGCTCGGTGGCTCAGTCTATACTCCTGTGCCTTTGGGAGGCTGAGGTGAGTGGATTGCTTGAGCCCGTGGGTTCGAGACCCGCCAGTGCAGTGAGACCTCATCTCTACAATAAATCAAAAAATCAGCCGGGTGTGATAGCGCGTGCCTGTAATTCCACCTACTTGGAAGGCTGAGGTGGAAGGATCACCGGAGCCCAGCAGGTCAAGGCTGCGATGGCTGGGAGCGGCCACTGCACTCCAGTCTGGGCGACAGAGTGAGACTCCAACTCAAAAAAAATAAAAAATAAATAAAATGTGGCACATGCACACAATGGAGTATTACACGACCATAAAGAAATCATGGCCTTCACAGCCACTTGGATACAGTCGAAGACATCATACTAAGTGAACTATTGAGACAGGAGATAGCTAGAGAAAGCCTAGGCAGACAGACAGGTGAGTCCTCTGGTAATAATGTAGTGAACTCCTGGCAGGTCTTTTAGGCTCAGCGTTGGTAAACAAGCTCCCTGCAAGCCCCTCAAGCTAGAGCTCAAGTCCTCACTGCAGGGATCAAAAAGCAGCCAATCAGCTCACCATGAGGCCCCTGCCTCCTGATGATTGGTCCTTAATACTGACCAATCAGAACAGCTACAGCTCACAGCTAGTGCTAGCCAATCAGCTTGGATTTAGGGCTATATAAGCACCAGGTTCTCAGCCCCCAGAGAGGCAAGCCCTTTGGGTGCCCTCCCACTGTGGGAGCTTTTCTGTCTCAATAAATCCTGCTTTCTCACTTTCCTGATGTCTGTGTCCCTCATTCTTCCTGGGCATGAGACAAGAACATCAACCCTGAAGAGCTGTGACCTGAAGAGCTGCAGAAGATGGTCAGAGTCGAAAAGCCATGCACCCTAGAGGCTGTCTTGCCAGCTGACGGAGCCCGCTGAACCAGAAGAACTGCCAGAAGAAGGCGAGACTCCGAAGCTGAGACACCCACGGGGCTAGGCTTGCCAGCCCACGGAACCAGCAACACTCTCAGGGCCTGGCTTGCCAGCCCATTGGAGCTGACACTTCCGGGGCTGGGCTTACCGGTCCCTCCACAACCCTCTTTGGAGCTTTGACTGACCGACCCATTGAGCTGACACTCTCGAAGCCCAGGCTGACCTGAAAAATTCTCATCACTATCACAGAAACAAAGCACTGAATGCCACATGTTCTCACTTGTAAGTGCGTCCTGATCACTGGTCATATTAGCACAAGGGTGTGATCAGCAGTCCCTGGGCACTACTAGGGCAGGGGGGGAGGGGTACATGACGACACAAAGTGCATCTGATCCACTACCAGGGGAAGTGAGGACCGCCTAGAAGGGTCACCCAAACTTCACCTGCATGCATGCAGCCTACTGATGTAGTAAAGCCTCACTTGTACCCCACAATACTGTAAAAAATAAGATTTAAGAAAATTTTAAAATATGACTTATCCAAAGATGTTCATTTTATTGAGGCTTGAAAAAATATTTTAAACATGTAAGAAATGTAACTTTAGCCGGGCTCGGTGGCTCAGCCTGTAATCCCGCACTTTGGGAGGCTGAGGTGAGTGGATTGCCTGAACCCGCGGGTTCGAGACCCGCCTGGGCAACTTGGCAAGACCTCATCTCTACAGTAAATCAAAAAATTAGCCGGGTGTGGTAGCGTGCGCCTGAAGTTCCAGCTACTTGGAAGGCTGAGGCAGAAGGATCGCCAGAGCCCAGCAAGTCGAGGCCGCGGTGGCCGGGAGCAGCCACTGCCCTCCAGTCTGGGCGACAGAGTGAGACTCCAACTCAAAAAAAAAAAAAGAAATGTGATTTTTTTGGCTTTTAAAAAATCGTGATTTTTCTGGGTACTATCTAATTATAAATTTGTTGAAGATACATTCTATATGCCATCTATTGTGCTTTATTTTATACATTAGCAGGAGTGATCCTGCTAAATGTATACTGATAAGGAAGATGATCATTCCTTTAAAGATAAAAATTATTTGATATGACCAAAAAAAAAGTTCCCAAAACAGGATCCAAAATAGATAAAAGAGAGAGAGAGAGGCTGTCAGAGAGACGGGGGTAGGGGTGTGTGCTTGGATATTAGCTTTTAATTACACTGACTTCTAACTATTGAGCAAAAAAAAAAAAATTTTTTTTTAAATCTCTTTAACCAGATTTTGGCCTTGGTAAACTGTTGACATTAAGATTTTCGCCAAATGTATCTTCCCAAGTGCCTGAATCAAGGTTATGACTTTATCACAGAAGCATCTCCAAAGAGGTGGCAAGTAGCTTTACAAGATCCAGAATCACCCCCAAAATAGCTCGGAATAAGGAAAGTTTTGGTAGCCATAAACGGAGCACGACCCACATTTCTGTTTGGCCAGATTCTAGAGAATCTAGCTCAGCTGATAGAATCCATACAAGGCCAAAAAAAAAAAAAAGTGTGCCCCCCACAGATGGGTGACTGGAAACTAGAAACTGTCCATGGAAGGGGAAGGGATCAATAAATGACAAAAGCCACACAAATATCAAATCAGAAAAGACTCATTACCTGGCTGACTCATTACTCATTAAATGGACCCCAGGGTGCCCTTAACTAAAGTCTGGAGCAGGCAGTTTTGAGCTAGCAAAGGATTTGAAAGATTTTTTTTTTCTTTGCTCTTTAATCAAGAGAACTCTTAAGACCAGCTGTGACATTATTATCTGTCTTTCTTTTCATTTAACCATTCGACCAATTGTCTAGAATGAGAAATCTCTCACATATTTTCTAGTCTACCTTTTAACCATTGATCATTAGAATTTTCAATGGTGTACTTTATTTTGATAGTGATTCCACCTAAAAGTCTCTTTAAAGTGTAGGTGATAATTTTCCAGGTTTTTACCGTAAGAGATAAGTATTCCTGGACAATTCCTATGGTCCCCCAAAATATACTCTCAGAAATAGACTTAAGATAGCAAAAAATGACAAAAGCCCCATAGGGATGGGGCCTTTTTACAACAAAACTCCTTGAAGAGCTTGACACATTTGTAACAAAAAATTGTGCTGATTAAAATCTTACATGCTTCAGACTCCTTATCTTTTCAAACTGGCCACCTGGCATGAACCCAAAAATTCATGCCCTCTAGATGGCAGGGATAAAGAGAGAGTATCTCGGCCAGGCTTGGCGGCTCAGCCTATAATCCCGCGTCTTGGGAGGCTGAGTGGATTACCTGAGCCCGCGGGTTCGAGACCTGCCTGGGCAACTTGGTGAGACCTCATCTCTACAGTAAATCAAAAAATTAGCCGGGTGTGGTAGCACGTGCCTGTAGTTCCAGCTACTTGGAAGGCTGAGGTGGAAGGATCACCAGAGCCCAGCAGGTTGACACTGCAGTGCCCGTGCAGTGGCACATGCACTTCAGCCTGGGTGATGGTGTGAGATTCCAACTCAAAAAATAAGCAAACAGACAAAAAATAAAATAAAATAAAATAAAGAGTATCTCCTCATGGTGACAAAATAAAGTCCTCAGGACACAAACAGGATAAGAGAGCAATCTTATTTGACTTTTGTTTCAGGGGCTCACAGCAAAGTCTGTCTTAGCAGACCCTGGTCTAGTCAGAACCACGAAACTGACCGAGCTGTAGGACCAGCTAGAACACCAGGCTTGTAGGAGTTCCCATGTTCTAACCTGTGATGCCCCTCTTTATGACGAATGACACAGAAGCCAAAGGGAAATGGCAACAGAAAGTTATGTCTGAGAGGAAAGGGGGTCAAGAAAAAGTAAATGCTCATTTCACAAAGCCCCAAAATACACAGCCACTGCAACCCGAGATAGTCACACAAATGCTTTTTTTTCCCCATCAGTTGAACCTTGGCAGATTTTTTACTATCCACTTGCCAGAGTATATGCAGAGAGAGAAGACCTTCTGACCCCATTGCTGGCAAAGCAGGTTCTGGGTTCCCTTTACTGTGTCTTCTAGAAGAAAAGAATGACTTTGTTGATCCTGTTTGACTATGCTAAACTGTGGGGGGTCACATGGCCATTGACCCCCTAAAGATTCACTGAAAAATCACTGGAACAAGGCAGATTGAATAACAGGAGAAAAAGCACTTCAATGTAGTTAACATATACACATGGGGGCCTCAGGATCAAGACCGAGTAAAAACAGTCTCAAAGTTACAGAAAAGATGGGGTCTTGCCTTCTGGTAAAAACAGGTTATGGGAGGGAGGAGAAGAGGAATTCTATTGGGGGGTAACAAGTGACCCGGGAGAATGACTAGATGGGGGGAACAAAGAATGGCTTATAAATAGTTCTCTTTGGAAGTTGAACGCAACTGAGAAACAAGGCTTTGGGCCAGGTCTGCTTACATTCTTTATCTCCTTTCCTGTAATGGATAATGAGATAACAAGGAAAGGAAGGACAAGAGATGAAGCTTTTTTTCTGTAATAAAAATTTAAAAATAAGAGGACAAGCAAATTGTTTTCCTTGGTGAGTCCGTGTGGACTTTATGAAAATGGAGGAAAAGTCTTTTCCAAGGCCTGTAGAATCTAATGGTTTTTAATTCAAAATATTCATTTATACTAGGGAGTGGATTTTCCTGTACTCCTGCGTTCCCCTTGTCTCTGACTTTCCTAGAATTTTTACACATTAATAGCTAGGTTGATATCTGTGGAAGAGAAAAATTGAGTTAAAAGCTGAGGATTTCATGTGGGCCAGTCCCATTAATCAGCTGTGTCTCATTTTAGGAGGTGGCATTGTAGAAGGGCTTATTTACTGGATTTATGAGGACTGTTTTATTTTTAAGCCAATTTGGTACTTTGTAGCCACCAGTACAAAATACATGTACATTCACATAAACACATCTAAACTACACATACAAGCAAACAAGTGTCATATGGCTTTTACTTAGAAACTCTAACCATTAGCTAGCAATGCAAACTTGCTGGTTTACAAAACAAACAAATAAGAAAAGGTTGGATCCAAACAGTGGGTCTTTAGCTCAACACAGTAGAAAACTAGCAGCAGAATGGAAATAGAGGAATAGAGAAATAGAAAACTTGGGACATTCTACATTTAAACTCTATAGTTGCAGGTCAACCTTTGAGCTCTGAATTTTTCTTGGTGTGATTTGCCCATCAGTTTAAAAGTGTGCACACAAAAAATCATAATATGTAACCAGCTGGGATCCTAGAAAACTTGGCATGCCCTCTCACTATCCCATTTACACAAATACTTATAAGTTCAAGCGTCATAAAACTAACGGGACACCCAAAGGGGGTTGTTGTTCTTGCCTTTTCTCATTTGTAGAGGATTTGCTTCCCACTTTTTTTTCTTTTTTCTTTAAGGGAGGAATAGAACCATAATCTAGGGTTCCGTCTAGTGGAGCTGAGAAGTTAAGTTTCTCAAGCAAACGAACAAATGAGCCAACTGGGATTAATTTTTGGAGAAAAGGCAATGGTGAAGACCCTTTGAAATGTACTTCCAAATCAAACAACAATTTCCTAGGAAAAACCAGCTCAGAATGAGTCAAAGTATCATCAACTAAGCATGAGGCCTGGGACTCAAGGGGACACACCAGGTCTGTTAATGGTGGATTGGTCAGGTTCTTGACTTTGCTACAGAAAAGAATTTCAGAGCGAGTCCAAAATAAAGTTTAAAACAGAAAAATAAAAGTGTTCTGTAAAGAAGAATGGCAAAAGCCATCTTGTAAAGTAGAATGAACTGCTGGATAATGAGACACCATCATTACTGTTTAAGGGAGAGTTTGTTTATAGGGGTATATGATTGCATATTCATTATGTAATGTCACATATAGTATGTTCTAGGAGGATTGTTAGTTGGTGCATGCACAGAGAGCCGACGTACATATAGACATATAGACATATGTTGCATGTAGCATTAGCATATTAAATCTCCACCCAGGTTTTGTTTTATTTTTTTAATCATTAGAAGTAGCAAAAGTTTACGGTCAGGGTATGGCATTATATCCCTCCCTCCTTTCAACAGTATGCTGTAGCCCACAAGTGACTGACTGTAACATAAAGTTTGGGCAAGGTTTGAGTCCATAGATATAGCTGCCAAGCTTCCTTGTCCAGAACAGGTGCAGGGCCCTCTGTGCTACCTAGCCCGCTTCAGTCCATCCAAGGAGAAATTCAAAGTCAGGGGGCTTTCAGTGGGTCCATGGTGGTACTTTAGTTCCAAGTTTAGACAACTCCTTGTCGGGGGGCGGTACTGGGTCTTTTCTGAAACTGCACATTGGGTGCCAATGAAGGTTGATGAAAAAGTCAAACTCTATTAAATATTTAAAGAGACTAATTCTGAACTGAATGAGTGACCATGCCCGTGGCACAGTCCCAAGAGGTCCCAAATATATGCCCCAAATGATTGAATTACGGTTTGATTTTTATGCATTTTCAGGGAAAGAGAAGTTACAGGCAAAACATAAATCAATACATGTGAGGTTTACATTGGTTGGGCCAGAAAGGTGGGACAGTGCCAAGTGGGGCTTACAGGTGGATTAAAAGATTTTCTGATTAGCAATTGGTAAAAAGAATTAAGCTCTGTCTAAATAATTTGAAATCAGTAAAAGAAATGCTTGAGTTAAGATCAGGACAGTTCTGGAAGCCAAGGTTCTTGTTATGTAGATGAAGCCTCTACTGGCAGGCTTTAGAGAACATTCATGTCTTAAAAGGCGTTCTGCAGGGTCACTTCAAAACATGTCAAAGAAACATATTTGGGGGTAAAAATATTTCTATTTCCTTTGGGGCCTGCTATCTGTTGTGGGATGCTAGACCAGAGTCAGGTTGGAATTTGGTATCCTATTGCCACAGAGTTTATCTGTCAAGCTTCTACTCTCTATTTTAATGTTAACACTGGTCCATTGTGTCTAAAACCCCACAAGGGAGGGGTTATAACACAGCCTATCCTAGCTACTTTTTTTGTCACGGGCTGGAATTTAGTGTGTCGGGTTTCCCTTGGCCCAGAGAGGGTTCATTTAGTTGATTGGGGAGCTTAAACTTTTATGTTTGGTTTACGCAGAGTTGGTTAACTTAACTGTCTAGTGTAGGGAATACCATGGTCTTTGAGCTTCTGCCGTAGAAAACTCTTTGGTGGCTGAAGATGGCCTCCCAGCCAAGTCTGTTCCCTCACTCAGGACTGAACCCACCTATAGTCAAGGCTCCTCCAGACTTTCTCTCATTTTTGCTACTCTGTGGTGCCAGCCCACTTCAGCAATATCAGAAAGTACAGGAAATCACAAGATAATGAGCCCCTGGGGGCAGAAACCACCTGTATTTACCTTTGTGCTTCTGGAAGTATCTTGCCCAGGACCTGATGTCTGGTACGTATTTGTGTGATGAAGTAAATTGAATGGAATCACAATATTCTTAACTATGGCTGTGGTATTTGCTAACAGGCTTACTTTGGTCCAGAACTTTTTATTCCAATCATATATATACATTTCTCTGTAAGAACAGAGGTGAAATCAAAGAAAGCCTCATACATCAAATCTCTAAATAGAGTCTTTGAATTCAAAGTAGGAGTCAACAGGAGAGGTGTAGATTGTAGGCCTTGCCCCAGCGAACAAAGCCACCATGGCAGTCTCTTTATTCAAATATTTTTGTTCTCTCTCTGAGAACTGAGGAGAAATCAAAGAAAGCCTCCTATGTTAAATTTTTAAACAGATTCGTTGAATTCAAAGTCAGGGTGGTCCAGAATTTGTAAGAAGCCTGTAACTCAGGTAACTTTTGCTTTCAGGTCCAAAGTGCAGAGACCCATAGCAGGTAAGTCATCTGCTCAAATTCCTGGCCTCTTGCAAGTCTCTGACAAATGATACTGGCATGTTTTAGCAACTGAAGGTGATTACCTAGAATCTTGACCTGTGCCCTATATCTCACGTTCCTGTACTGCACGTTCCTAACTCTCTAGTTTACAAACCTGTAGTCAGGATGGGTGTCTGGGTCTTCTGGCTCCAATCCTTAAAACCCAGCTGTACTGCTCTCTACATGCCCAATGTAGGCTTCTTGACCCAGCAGCACCCTCAGAAATGAAACTGTAGGCAACATAGGCTAAAGGTATCGTCTCTGTGGTTCTCAACCCTGGCTGCACGTGAAGATCACCTGCAGAGATTAAAATAAAGTACCTGCACACATATGTTTGTTGCAGCTCTATTCACAATAGCAAAAGCATGGAACCAACCATGTTGCCCATCGAAGCTGGACTGGATAAGGAAATGTGGTAAATATATACAATGGAATATTATGCAGCCATAAAGAAGGATAAATATATGGACTTTGCAGCAACTTGGATACATTTGGAGTCGATCATACTCGGTGATCTATCACAGAAACAAAGAACAGAGTCCCACATGTTCTCACCCATAAGCGGATCTTGAACAATTATCATAATACTATAAGAAAGCGATTGGCCGTCGTGGGAAACTGTCGGGGGTGGGGGGGATTGGCCGTTGAGGGAAACTGCCAGGGAAGGGAGGAGCATACCTCATCAACAAGGGTACCTGCATGATCAATGTTTGTATTCCTAACCCTGAATTGTACCCCACATCTTTATAATAAAAAAAATAAAATAAAATAAATAAATAAAATAAAATAACTCCAAGACTCTCCCAGACCAATTAAATCAGAAACCCTAAGGGTGACCCTTGGGCATCAGGTTGTTTATTTGCTTGCTTAAAGCTCCCCAGAACCTTCTTATAGGCAGCCAGGGTAGAACCACTGCTAGATTGATGATCAGTGGTTTCTGTATAGAAAGCCAGCCCTTACTTAACGTGCCTGGGAAACCCTAACTGGGTGCTTTTGTTTTACTTTCAACGAGTCTACAATTCCATTTTCCCAAAAGACCAAGTTCTCTCATCGGTTATGTACAGGTCATGGCAGTTATTGGAGGATTTATCCTGTAATTAAGAACAAAATGAAACTTAATTTCTGCAGAAAATTACACCGTGCTTTATTGTAGATTATACTTTTCACCGGGAAACTCTGAAATGAGATTTTGGCATTGGCTAAAATAATACACTTAATTTTTTGAAATTGCATCATTAAAAGATAATTAGCTGAGTAGGTAATAATCTGGCTAATTGCAGTGGTTAAACGGTTTCCTCCATAATGTAAATTACTTTCCACTGTAGTCAGCGATCTAAAATATTTTCCAAACATCTAGTGGCATTCTAAGCATTAGGTGACTTTATGAGTAAGTGGCCTGGGTTGACTTATTGGATGTCCTGTGACCAACTGTCACCAGACCAGTCAACTAAAGCTGCAAGGGTCTGTCAGAATTTCTGTGTCTCAGCTAAGCCGGTTAGTGTCCCAAGCTTAGCTACCCTGGGGACAGGGAAAGAAGACTGCACAGATGCTCAAACCTCATTCTTGGTGTGCTAGACATTGTCTTTGTTTCCTCTTTTTAAAAAAATATTTATTTATTTATTATAAAGATGTAGGGTACAATTCAGGGTTAGGTATACAAACAATGATCATGCAGGTGCCCTTGTTGATGAGGTGTGTCTCTCCCTCCCCTGGCGGTTTCCCTCAACTGCCAATCCCACTCTGCCTCCCCTCGGAGTTTCCCACTCCTGCCAATCGCTTTCATATAGTATTATAATTGTTTAAGGTCCACTTATGAGTGAGAGCATGTGGGACTCTGTTCTTTGTTTCTGTGATAGATCACTGAGTGTGATTGACTCCAAATCCATCCAAGTTACTGCAAAGTTCATATATTTGTCCTTCTTTATGGCTGCATAATATTCCATCGTGTATATGTACCACATTTTTTTTATCCAGTCCAGCATCGATGGGCAGCACTGTTGGTTCCATGTTTTTGCTATTGTGAATAGAGCTGCAACAAACATACGTGTGCAGATATCTTTTTAGTAGAATGATTTGAGTTCTTCTGGGTATATTCCCAATAGGGGAATTACTGGATCATACAGAAGGTCAATTTCTAGTTCCTTCAGAAATCGCCACACTGTCTTCCAATAAAAACCTCTGAGCCTCAGTTTCTTCATCTGTGAGGCGAGGATAATAAGCCACCTTACTGGATTGCTTGCATAGTATATGTAGCAGTTAAGCCCTCAGCAGAGTACCTGGCATATAGTTAGTGCTCAATAAATGACAGAGGTATTATTTTAAGACTTATTGGCTTTTCATCAGAGCTTCCATATATTGCTCCTAGCCCTCTATTTGGCTGGCCATGGAAAGGACCCGTGACCTACATGGTGCCCCTGTGTTGGGTAGATCACTGTATTCTGGGTGATGGTTCTGGATGCCACAAGACAGAGTGACAAGTAGGGGTGAAGCACATCTGTCTGCATGGGCTCCTCCTCCTTTGAGGTGGGCTTGTGAACGAGACAAGCCTAAGTCTATAGGGAGAAGCTGTCTTTGCATTCAGCCTTGGCTCTGCAAAGTTGGTTTCACGGGTCCAAACCCAGCAGATGATGCCAGCAGATGCAGAAGCAGAATTCAAACCAATTGAACAACCATCCCCACATAGATCTGAAGTCTGTTTTCTGCCGGTTGTGTTTCTCTCTTTCTTTGGTCACGTCTTTACTTCCTGAGTTTTCCTTTCTCTGACATAAGACACATGAATTGAAATTGAACCAGATGTCCTATATCCAAGCAGAGAAGAGTGAGGGAACTTATTGTTGAATCGCAGAATTGAAAAGATTTGTGCTTTTAAAAAGAAGTTCACTCTTTGGAAGACAGTGTGGCGATTTCTGAACGAACTAGACATTGACCTTCCATATAACCCAGCAATCCCCCTATTGGGAATATGCCCGGAGGAACTCAAATCATTCTACAAAAAAGATCCCTGCACACGTATGTTTGTTGCAGCTCTATTTACAATAGCAAAAACATGGAACCAACCATGTTGCCTATTGAAGCTGGACTGGATAAAGAAAATGTGGTACTTATACAAGATGGAATATTACGCAGCCATAAAGAAGGACAAACATATGGACTTCACAGCCACTTGGATGCATTTAGAGTTGATTATACTGAGTGGTCTCTCACAGAAACAAAGAACAGAGCGCCATAAGTTCTCACTCATCAGTGGGCCTTGAACAATGATCATAATACTGTAAGAAAGGGACTGGCAGTAGTGGGAACTGCCAGGGGAGGGGGGTGGGACTGGCAGGTGAGGGAAACTGCCAGGGGAGGGAGGGGCACACCTCATCAACAGGGTACCTGCATCATCAACGTTTGTATACCTAACGCTGAATTGTACCCCACATCTTTAAAATAAAGAAAAAATAAATAAAAAACAAGTTCTCATCTGCTGGGTTCCACAGAGGTGACTCGGGGGGCTACAATGGCCAAAGTGGGGAGATGAACATGGAATCAGGGCCCCACATATGCTGCCCTCACCTGCTTCAAACTCAGGTATTCCACTTTGCTCTGTTTTATATGTTAGGATTTTTAAAAGTAAAATTCCACTTGCAAATAAGGATTCTTGTACACAGATAAGAAAAAAAAAACGGTTGAAATAACAGAGAATTAGTTAACTCTTCCATAAGATAAATGGAGTTTAGAGGGGTAAAGTGACTTGTTTAAAGTTATACCTTTAAACCAGGCCCGGTGGCTCACGCCTGTAATCCCAGCACTTTGGGAGGCAGAGGTGAGAGGATTGCTTGAGCCCATGGGTTCGAGACCAGCCCGGGCAACTTGGCGAGACCTCGTCTCTACAATGAATCAAAAATTAGCAGGGCATGGTGGCACACACCTGCGATTACAGCTACTTGGAAGGCTGAGGCAGAAGGATCACCGGAGTCCAGCAGGTCGAGGCTGTGGTGGCCGTGAGTGTGCCACTGCATTCCACTAGGCGATGGAGTGAGACTCCGATTCCAAAGTAAATAAATAAATAAATAAATAAGTAAATACACTAAGTTACACCTTTAAAAAAAATGGTAAAAGAAGGACTGGTAATTCGTTCTTGTGATTTTCAGTCCAACACTGCCTCTCAAAAGGTAAGAAAAGGCTGGTTGGATCCATGACATATTTTCTAGGCCACAGCTCTGAACCATTGCAAGGAAATCTTCAAGGAAAGCGAGAGGAAAGTCCGACATTTCGGCTTCTATCACACAGAGGAAACCACATGAAAAAGGAACACATAGAGGGCACATTTTTCCCCCATCCCTCCTTACTTGGAAACTTCCATCATATCGCCAATTAAGTAACACAACTTAGGGTGAGAGGCCTTGGAAACTTCACAGAGATTTGTATGTCATCACCAGAAGTGGGAAGGTACCCTGTAACACACCAGCTTCATGGAAAATTCTCTCAAGGATCACCGTATAAAGAAACTCAAGTGGGTATACTTCTCACTACTGAGGCTTGGAACTGCTTATTTGTAATATCACCCTTGTCTGGTACTCAGCTGTAGTATAAATGGGCAAATCATATCTGCCAGAACAATGCATCTTACTCAGAAGGACCTACTGGAATCCTGTAGTCCCCATCAACTACACTCCATGCCATGCTTTTCCCTTTGCCTGTTTACAAACCTCACCTTAGGGGACCCAAAAAAAGCCCCATAATTACCTTTCAGCGGGCAGGTTCCTAGGAGCACAGGCTTCTTCTACTAGATAAGAGTTCTAGAAATCCATCAGCATCAGTGTACCGGCTAGCATTGTTGTGAGATGCTGTGTTCCATCTCAATGAATTTTTTTTTTGAAATTCCTTCAGTGCACCCACCCATGCACCACCCATGTTGTGTGATTTATGAGCACACTTGCCCACACCACACTGAGTGTTCAGCAGTTTTTGACCCCAAACGGCAAGTCCTCTGTGCACCACCCTCCCTATTCACCCATTTTTGCCCTCAGCACATTTCTCTTTGTTTCCTCGGGTGAAAAAAGTCCTCAAAGGGAAACATTTTGCCAATGTGGAAGAAGTAAAACAAAAAATGGCAGCAGCGCTAAAAAGCATCAAAATGGATGATTTCAAAAACTGTTTTGAGCATCTCAACAGGTGTATCACATCAAATGGACGGTACTTCAAAGGTGACTGAAGTTTCAACATGTAAGAATAAATACACAATTTTCTACAAGCAAATTCTGGGGTTTTGTATTCTATCTGGGTAGTCTCACCTCAAAGTATGATATGTTTCCTCTACAGAAATCTCGATGTCTCGCTTATAAGGTCTCTCTTACCTCAGCATCCTCCAACCTAATCTCATTCATTCTGGTAAACATACCTTCAATTCATATTCAACTAAGTAAAACAGAGTGTTTGACTCTGGGCGTTTCCAGTTCCGAGCAGACTGCGGTTCGTAAGTTTCTCTGGCATTGCCAAGGACAGGAAATCCCCTCTATTGGCAGTGCACGTAAAAGGAATGGGTGTTGAGTGAAGAGAACAGGGTAAAACATCTGCACAGGTAGAAAGAAAAGTGGAAATCTGAATGAAAAAATAAAACTCAGCCTTTCGTGAGCTTTGAGTAATCAGGACTAATAAAATTATCTCATTCTAGTTCATTCTGGCCATGCAGGCATTGCCATGGAACCAAACCTGGGCAGGATTGCTGGTGGAAGCTGAACACATAGTAAGTGTATATCCTCTTTGGTGACAAATTACATTTGTCACAAATTAAATGTGTCAGGATTTTGGTGGAAGCTGGAACATATAGTGAATATATATCTTCTTTAGTGTCAAAATACATGTGTCATGTTTGCGGATTGTTATTGCTAAATCCCCATCTATACTATTCTTTCTTCATTCAGTGCCACTTAACATTATTCTAATTGAGAATGTGAGGGGTTTTTGTTGTTGTTTTTGTAATTTGCTTGTGTTGAAAGACATAAAATACAGACCAAAGGCAATCGTGTTAGCAGGAAGCATTCAATAGAATAGGGTTTTGGTTGTTTCAGTGTTACATGTTAACTGAATTGACATTGTTTATTAGACCTGTTGAACAGATCTATATCACTCTGATTTAGCAAGAGGATATAAGAATCTTTAAAACATAAAATGTATGCATACTACATCTAACTACGTCTCTGTAGTTAAATATAATTGCGGTTTTCCACCAAAGAATTTGTGGGGAACTGAAATGAAAAGAAATAAAGGGTTGGGGAAAAGCATCAAATGGATGGAGAATATGAAATTAATTATCTCAATATCTAAAAAATCTGTTTCTTATAAAAGATCTGTGGAGCTTCAGGATTATTTACATTCCTTTAGAAATGTTCTCACTGTCAGTGGAAGAACATTATGTGAGGAGGTATCTTTGGGCACTTGAACCACGTACTACAGAGTTGGAAGAGGGTCCAAATAACTCATCCTATCTAGTCCTCTGTGTTTAACCAGATCACCTCAACTGCTTGAAATAAAGTTCTTGTCTGCTTTTCAAGATTATTTTTCTTTTCCTTTTTCTCTTCTAAAAGCAAGCAAACAACAAAACAAAAAGCAAATATCTCTTTTTCTCTTTGATTCTTAAAATTTCTTTAAAGAAAACTTTGTTTCAGATGTAACACGTTTCAGACACAGTTTTAGAACTGTTTTGTTCTATTCCGTGTAATATCAATACTAAGAAAAGGATTGATTGAATCATCAGCCATTTACCGAAATTTTCCCAACAGATATTAATTTAGCTTAATATATAGACATATATATAATATTAGCTTATATATGTGTGTGCGCGTGCATGTGTGTGTATGTGTGTGTGTGTGAACTTATAGGGAGATTAATCAGAATAGAAAGCTTTGGAAAAGGAAAATTGCAGAAAACAGTCTGAGTGGTGTTCATCTTGTTGCCATCCAGATGAAAGAGAGTCTTAGTTGCCAGGCCTGAACCACTCAGGTCACATTGAGCAACTTATGTCTATCTTGAGATCAGTGTATCAGGATGTCTTAACTTGAAGCCATTCAACTTGAAACTCGATTGTCCCCTTGCTCTGATTCAGTACTTATCAAGATAATGCCTATAATCATTTGGATTTCCAGGAAACGCTGCCTACAGAGGGAAAACAAATGTTAGCTTGCACAGATCATAAATGACAAATTGGAGTCTGGAAATTCCTTTGGCTGTGAGTTGTGCACAGAAAATAGGTGATACAAATCCTGCATTCTAGCTGTAACAGGTGGTCCCAAGGTGCCCCACCTGGACTGGACCACATGCAAATGCTTATTAGGGAACCAAACACGCAACTCTACACGGCCACCTGGTCTCTTTCAGTGAGTATACCTCAAAGGCGCTCACAAGGAGCTATGTTTAACCCAATTATTGAGGACAGAGGTGTATCTCAACCTTAGAAGGACTGAGTCCTCCCAGCGATTGGGATTTTCTATCTACAAATCCACCAGACAGTGACTGCAAAGAAGGGTCCAGATTAATTTTTGATACACGTGGCTGTATGCCTGAAAGAGACCCAGAGTCTATGAATTGTTTTTATTTTTAAGATTTTACAGTTTTTTGGTTTTTACACATTTTTAAATTAAATTTTTATACTTTTAACATTTTATTTTTAATTTTAAACCTCTCTTGTGATGGGCAGAGGAGAGGGTGTTAGTTGAAGGAATATTTGCCATTAATAAAGGTGGATTGGTTGGGAATTTCTGAATGGATCTGATTCAGTTCCCTGACAAACAGGTGCTGATTTACTTCTGCACATGTTTTCTGTTTGAACATATGGTCACACTTTGATGGGGTTTTTTTTGGCCTTTACTTATTTATTTTTATTTATATCCTGTCAGCATTCACTATCTCCAGGGAATATTGATGGTGTATTCAACGGAGAGCGAGGGAATGGCTGGAGATAGACATGTTTAATTAAGTTAAAAATTCTCCAGCACATGCCTGTGTAAGGGGGAACCTGGTAATGTAGGCTGTTTCTTCCTTAAACAAATCTGGGGCAAATTTAAATCTGTTTCTACTCAGGGCCAGTATTTTGTAGTTGTTTCTTTTCTGCTTACTGTACTGGGGTTGATGTCAAGGGATGAGAGGAAAACCCAAGAAAGAAGGGAAAAGAAAAAGACTACACACACAAGTGAGAATGCATGATATATTCATACATTCGCACTACATAAAGCCTTAGATATATCAAACATGGCTGGTGAATTAACAGGTTTATCAATGCCTCTTTGCATCAAATCATTACATGGTCTTTATACACTATAAAGTTTATTGATGCAAAAAGTTATTGTAATACTTGATTTCTCGAGAGCCAACCACACTTGTCATCAGGGATAAATTCGACCTGTTCATACTGTTACCCTCTGAAACGCTTGTTACTTGAGTCTGATAGATGGCTGTGGGGGGTTGCCCGGATGCCATCAGCAAGAGGTTCTTGAGCCCCAGCTGTCCCATAGGTAGCTGTTAGGGTCTGCCGATGACACAGCTGAATCCCTCCTCAGGGAGTGGCCTGACTCTCATGACTGGTTCTGGGCCCTCCACAAGATAAGACAGTTACAAACCACTGTTGTACCTCTCCCCACACTAGCTGCCTACCTCTTGGCTTCTTACAGGTGTCTTCCTGAAAGCCCTCTCAGCAAACCCTGGGCATGCCTGTCTCTACTCACAGTCTTTCCAGGGAACCCAGCCTAGGACAGAATCCTAGGTGCATTTTATTTGCTAGCATTTTAGTTACACTCTTTGTTATGTATGTCTTTAAGTGAGATGAGTCTAGCATATTCTTTTTTTTTTTGAGTTGTCGCCCAGGCTGGAGTACAGTGGCATGTTCACAGTCATGGCCACCACAGCCTTGACCTGCTGGGCTCCGGCGATCCTCCCGCCTCAGCCTTCCAAGTAGCTGGAACAACAGGTGTGCACTACCACGCCCGGCTAATTTTTGATTTATTGTAGAGACGAGGTCTCACCAAGTTGCCCAGGCGAGTCTCGAACCCGCGGGCTCAGTCAATTCACTCACCTCAGCCTCCCAAGGCATGGAATTACAGGCTGAGCCACTGAGCCGGCTTTAGCATATTCTTTTGATGTCCTATCAGGCTTTGGAATTAAAATTAAACTGGCTTCATAAAACAAATAAAGGGAATCCTCTCCCCCCCCACCCCCCCCCACAGTCTGGAAATGTTTAAATAACATCGGAATCATCTGTTCTTTAAAGATTAAACCCATCTGGTCTTTGTGCCTTTTTTCATGATAGATTCTTAATCACTGGTCAGTGATTGGCAATTTAAGTAATTTATATTTTGTTAGGAAATCATTCTCTTCCTATGTGTTTTCAAATCTGTAGCCATAGAACTGCAAGCAGTAATCTCTTCTTATTCTTTTAATTACGCCTAAATCTGTGGTTTTGTCTCCCTATTTCTAATCTTGTGTAGTTTTGCAAGTGCCTGTTCATGTGTGTTTGCCATGTGATTCTCTCTTTAATCAGTTTTAAAAACAACATTGGATTTATTCATCCTTTCTGCTTTATTTTGGCTGTTTTTGTTTTCTTTTAGTTTCTCTCATTGTCCAGTTCCTAATTTCTGGTGATGAGCACTAAGTTTCTTTGGGTTTTTTTCCCTCTTTTTCCTTTAATAATAAAGACATTTTAGATGATAAGTTCACTTCATAGCTTTCACTGCTTCACTTTATTGCTTTCTCAATAGTTGGTAATTTCATTTTTTATTTCTTTTCCATTTATGAATTTGCCTAACAAAAGTTAAAACTTTTATTTATTGCAGTATGGTTTAAGAAAGACAACATTAAAAACATATCCTTTTCTTTGTTTTCTTCTTGGCAACTTCTATTTGTCAAGCTTTTCTTTTTAGACAAATACATGATTGATTTGTAAATATTTCTTGAATCAATGGAAGAAAATGTTATCTTTTTTACTATGGCGTAAAAGGAATTTAAGGTTCTACGTATATCTACTAAATGAAATTTACTGTTGGAGTTCTCTGTAAAAACTCTAATTCTTTCTCCAACTGTATTTTTATCAAGCTCTCCTTGCATTTCTAATAATTTTTTGCCTTACAGGCATACTTTGGAGATATTATGGGTTCCATTCCAGACCACCTCAATAAAGAAAATCACAATAGGAAGTCACACAAATATTTGAATTTCCCAGTGCATATAAAAATTATGCTCACACTATTCTGTAGTCTACTAAATGTGCAACACATTATATCTAAAGAAAACAATGAACATACCTTAATTTAAAAATATTTTATTGCTAAAAAATGCTAGCAATCATCTGAGCCTTCAGCAAATGGAGTGACTCACCTCCATGTTGATGGCTGCTGATTGATCAGGGTGGTGGTTGCTGGAGTTTGAGTGGCTGTGCAATTTCTTAAAATATGACAACAATGAAGTTTGCCACATCGACTGTTCCTTTCATGAACGATTCTCTATTGCATGCAATGCTGTTTGATAGTATTTTATCCACAGTAGACCTTTCAAAATTTGAATCAATTTTCTCAAAACTTCTGCTGTTTGATCAACCAAGTTCATGTAATATTCTTTTTTTTTTTTTTTTTTTGAGTTGGCGTCTCACTCTGTTGCCCAGGTTGGAGTACAGTGGCACGCTCATGGCCACTGCAGCCTCGACTTGCCGGACTCAGGCGATCCTTCCTCCTCAGCCTTCCAAGTAGCTGGAGCCACAGGCACATACCACCATGCCTGGCTAATTTTTTTTTGACTTATTGTAAAGATGAGGTCTTGCCAAGTTGCCCAGGCTGGTCAGGCAATCCTCTCGCCTCTGCCTTCCAAAGTGCTGGGATTATAGTCGTGAGCCACCATGCCCAGCTTCATGTAATATTCCCAATCCTTTGTTGTCATTTCAACAGTGTTCATAGTATCTTCATCAGGAGTGAATTCCATCTCAAGAAACCACTTTCTTTGCTCACCCATAGGAAGAAACTCTTCATCCATTCAAGTTTGACCATGAGATGGCAGCAATTCTGGCATATCTTCAGGCTCCACTTCTGATTCTAATTCTCTTGCTATTTCTACCACATCTTCGGTGGCTTTCTCCACGCAAACCTTGAACCCTCCAAGTCATCCATGAGTTCCAAACTCAAATTGATGATGATTTTTTTGACCTCCTCCCATAAATCATGACTATTCCTAATGGCATGTGCTGAATTCATTCCAGGAGACAGTCAATGTACTTTGCTGAGATCCGGCAGAAAAAGTGCCATCTGTAGCAGTTCTAACCTTATGAAATGTATTTCTTAGATAATAAGACTTGAAGGTCAAAATTACTCCTTGACCTGAGGACTGTAGGATGGATGTTACATCAGCAGACATGAAAACAACATTAATCTCCATATACAACTCCATTAGAGCTCTTGAGTACCCAGATGGCTTGTCAATGAGTAGCAATGTTTTGAAAACAGTTTTGTTTTCTGAGCAGTGGGTCTCAACAGTGGGCTTAAAATATTCAGTAAATCATGCTGTGAACAGATGTGCTGTCATCCACGCTTTGTTGTTGCACTGATGAATCACAGGAAAAGTAGATTTGGCATAATTCTTAAGGACCCTAGGATTTTTCTAATGGTAAATGAGCATTGCCTTCATTTTTTCTTTTTTTTTTGACCGTGTCTCACTCTGTCACCCAAGCTGGAGCACAGTGATGTGATCATAGCTCACTGTAACTTAAACTCCTGGGCTCAAGCAATTCTCCCACCTTGGCCTCCCTATTAGCTGGATCTATGGGTACACACCTCCAAGCCTGAATAATTTTTTTTTTGTTTTAGAGACAGGGTTTAACTAGGCTGGTCTTAGACTCCTGGTCTTAAGTCGTCCTCCCATCTCGACTTCCCAAAGTGCTGGGATTACAGACATGAGCCAGTGTGCCCAGTGTGGCTTCAAGTTGAAGTCACCAGCAGCATTAACCTCTAAAGAGAGTTAGCCTGTCCTTTGAAACTTTAAGGCCAGGCATTACCTTCTCTCCTCTGGCTTTGAAAGTCCTAGATGGCGTCTTGTTCCAAGAGAAGGTTCATTTCTTTACGCCAAAAATCTGTTGTTTCAGTGTAACCTAAATCAGTGAGATCCCAGCCAGATCTTCTGGGGAACTTGCTGCAGCTTTGACATCAGTACTTGTCGCTTCACATTGCACTTTTATGTCACGGAGATGGCTTTTCTTTAAACCTTATGAACCAGCCTCTGCTAGTTTCCAAATTTTCTTCTGCAGCTTCCTCGACTCTCTGAGGCTTCACGGAATTGAAGAGAATTAGGGCTTTGCTTTGGGTTAGGCTTTAGCTTAAGGAAAGGTTGTGGCTGGTTTGATCTTCCATCAAAACCACTAACACTTTCTTCCATATCATCAATAAGGCTGTTTCACTTCCTTGTCATTCGTGTGTTCACGGGAGTAGCACTTTTAATTTCCTTCAGTAACTTTTGCCTTCACAGCTTGAATGTCTGGTCCAAGAGGCCTGGCTTTCAGCCTATCTTGGCTCTCGACATACCTTTCTCACTAGCCCTAATCATTTCTCGCTTTTGATTTAAAGTGAGAGATGGGCGACTCTTCCTTTCCCTTCAACACTTAGAGACCATTGTAGGGTTATTAACTAAACTATTTCAATATGGTTGTATCTCAGAAAAGGCCTGAAGAGAGGGAGAGAGACAAAGGAAGTTCCAGTCAGTGGAACAGTCAGAATACACACATTTATTGATGAAGCCTGCTGTCTACGTAAGACATGCTGGAGGCATTGTTCAAGGTGCCCAAAACAATAACAATAGTAACCTCAAAGATGACTGGCCACAGATCAGCATAACAGAAATAACACTAATGAAAAAGTTTGAAATACTGCAAGAATTTCCAAAATATGACACTGAGACATGAAGTGAGTGTATGCTGTTGAAAAGATGGCGTCAACAGATTTGATCAACACAGACTTGGCACAAACCTTCAATCTGTGAAAAACACAGTATCCGTGAAGCATGATACACTGAAGGACAATAAAATGAGGTGTGCCTGCATGCTTTTGCTGCCCTGTGATATCAGGCTGACTTTTCACTGAAGTTTTGGGTCTGATCATGGAGAAACTTCACATCACTAAGTTAGGCGTTTTAATGCGTTCTGGTTCCACTTGTCATCCCACACTTGGACATTCTTCCTTGTCCGTTCTCTGAAGGAACAGCTTCTGCGAGGCTATTCCAGGCCCTTCTTTTGTTCCACTTGTATTTGCTTTGTCTCTCTTTGCTTACTGCTGACCTCTGCCTCCTCAAAATCTTATTCTCTTTAGCTGGTTAACCACTGTTGTGTCCTTTTCTCCTTCCCACCCATGCTTAGACTCCTTCATTTTTCCTGCTTTGTCTTCTGCCCAGGTAATTTTCCTGCACACCCAAACCCAGTAGTCATACTGAACCTTTACTGATTGCATGATGTCTTTCTTTCTAATCAAGTGACTTCAACCCGAGACCAACCTTGTCTGATAGGAATATCATCACTCTTGCTTTCTTTTCACTTGCTTAATATTTTTGTCAACCCCTTCATTTTTGTTCCAAAGACATTTGCATTCCTTGTTTTAAAAGCAAATGGCAAAGAGCTCATTGACTAGCTTTACTTTTTTAGACCTAAGCTTAACATTTCATCATTCAACAATTGTCAAGACTTACTAAGTTGCCAGCATTCATGTGCAACTAGAAAACATCCTTAATTTATGTATTACCATTGATGAATTAATGTGCTTCACTCCTGGTGATGTCGACTTCACAGCAGGTTTATGCTGCTTGGCTCACATTTCAGACACAATGGGGAAACTTGTTCACGCTGGTGTCATGTACAATCTTATTCAACCACTACTAAAGAGTCAAGGCTCACCTTGGTGTCTGTTTGATAAAAGAACAAAGTGCATACAGAGATTTACACTTTATTTATTTATGTATTTATTTATGTATTTATTTATTTGAGTTGGAGTCTCACTCTGTCACCCAGACTGCAGACTGGAGTGCAGTAGCACGCTCCCAGCCACCGTAGCCTCGACCTGCTGGGCTCCGGCGATCCTTCTGCCTCAGCTTTCCAAGTAGCTGGAACTAGAGGCATGCGCTACCACGCCCAGCTAATTTTGATTTACTGTAGAGATGAGGTCTCGCCAAGTTGCCCAGGCAGGTCTCGAACCCACGGGCTCAGGCAATTCACTCACCTCGGCCTCCCAAGGCGCGGGATTACAGGCTGAGCCACTGAGCCCGGCTACACAACTTTAACGACAAATAAAAATTCTATTATTTGGTCCCAACAATAAACTCAGAAGTCTTTGACAAATAAGGACTCCGATGAGTTGTTTATAAATACTTTAGATTAGGAACAAGTATACTAAAAGTCAAGTTCATTTGAAATCTTCCAAAAAGATGTTGCTAATACTCCTCAAAGGATGCTTGCTATAGTTTAACCCTTCCGTTAACGCATGCCTTGAATTGCTTGTTACCCAAGCATGGCCGCTGTTCCTTATCATTTATCATTAAGGACTTTTAATTGGCCATCTTCTTCAACTTCTACTCTTTCTTGACCATTCTAGACATTTCTCTTAGCACTGATTTTAACTATTTTAGTAGGCATAGATATAGATTTGAAGTTACCCATCCACTACCATCAAATGACGTGGAGGAGAATGACGTGAGGTCCCCATGACCTAGAACTCCAAAAGAAGTAAATCCTCTACCAAAAGATGGAAATCTACTGAGGGTGGAGAAAAACGACCCCTATCCTTGGCTTCTGCTTCCTTGGGAACCCCTCCGATACCTAAAAAAGTCCTCAAATGGTTCTCCAAGGAAGACAAATGACAAAGGGTTACATCCACCAAAAGATGCCCAAAGACATCAGCTGGGTTATGGGATGTGAAGCCAAACTCAGCCTGTCCAGAGAACTTCCACCCCCCCCACCATTGAATCCCTCTTTGTCACAGATGTCTTTTTTTTTTTTTAGCATCTGGCAACACCTCACAGGCCTCAGCTGCTTGTTTGAATTTTCTCTCTGCTTCTTTATTCCCAGGATTTCTATTTGGGTGCCACTTCAGTGCTAGTTTCTGGCTGCGCCTTTTTAATCCTCGGGAGAATTATATCTCTGTATGTTTTAGCAGATGGTTGGAACAGGCCAGCAGACGTGGGGGCAGGGTGCCCAGGTCCCCTCTGGCTCTGTGTGACCCCTCGAGCATCATCTTGTCTCCTTTCTCCAACACCAAGCAGGAGGTGCAAGCCTGGTGGTGCGCCCACATCCTGTCTCTTCATTCTTGACCTTTCTTTACCACTCTGGTCTAAATTGTTTACAGTTGGGTTTATATAGTTTCCTGTTCTTTTATTTATTTATCACTCTTATTTTTGAGCCGGGGTCTCACTGTCACCCAGGCTGGAGTGCAGTGGCAGGACCACGACTCACCACAGCCTCGACCTCCTGGGCTCAAGTGACCCTTCCACCTCAACCTCCTGAGTAGCTGGGACCACAGGTGTATGCCACCACTCCCAGCTAATTTTTAAAATTTTTTTTGTAGAGATGAGGTTTCGCTATGTTGCCTAGGCTGGTCTCCAACTCCTGGGCTCAAGCAATCCTCTTGCCTCGGCTCCCAAATTGCTGAGATTACAAGCGTGAGCCAGAGCTCCCAGCCTTATATTTTAACAAATTTGACGATCTCTGACTTTTAGTGGAAGAAACCAGCCCATCCTTTAATGTAATAATTGATAGATTCATTTTGTCTTTTCTGTCTTACTCTCTGTCTACTTTTTTACAAGGCTTTTCCTCCTGTTCCCTGTTCTATTTTTGCAGATTGAATTAACTTGCTATTCCCACCACTTTCCCCCTCTTGATGTGAATGTTTGAGCCTACTTTTCCGTTACATTTGTTTAATTAACTAATTCCAAAGTACTATCTTTTCTTTGCTGGTGCTGTCATTTTTCATGTAGATAACTTGCAGTTTCTGCCTGGAAATGTGTACCATTGGCTTTTATTCTGAGGCTTCAAGAATTTCCCTGGATGGGCATTGGTGTGTGTCCTGGCCTTGCCAGCCCTACCTACTGCAATTTCATTTAGTCTGCAGACTTGGGTCTTTCTTCAGCTCCCAGAAATTTCCTTCTGTTATCAGTTTAATAATTTCTTTCTTGGCCAGGCTCTGTGGCTCAGCCTGTAATCTCAGTACTTTGGGAGGCTGAGGTGAGTGGATTGCCTGAGTCTGCGGGTTCGAGACCAGCCCGGGCAACTTGGTGAGACCTCATCTCTACAATAAATCAAAAATTAGCTGGGCATGGTAGCGCATGCCTGTGGTTCTGGCTACTTGGAAGGCTGAGGCAGAAGGATCGCCGGAGCTTACCAGGTCGACACTGGGGTGGCCGTGAGCATGCACCTGCACTGCAGCAACGGAGTGAGACTCCAACTCAAAATAATAATAATAATTTATTTCTAAGGAATTTCTACTACATGTTATGCCTATCAAGTCTATTCTCAAGTCCACTTCTCTGTCCTCTCATGATTTCACATGTCTGTGCTTTCAGCTATTTCTTCTATGTTTTTTAAAAGTCATTCTTTTTGGCCTTGATAATTACCATTCTCTCCTGAAATTCATGGGCTAAACTGTTTCATAGGGCATTTTTTTTTTTTTGGTATTTAAAATAAACTTTATTTCAGAACAGTTTTAGGGTTACAGAAAAATTGCAAAGATAATATACGAGTTCCCATATATTCCCACACCCAGTTTCACCTGTTATTAACATCTGACTTTAGTATAGTACATTTGTTACAATTAAGCAACCAATATTGATACAGTACCTAAAGTTGGCCCTCTATAGCAGGGGTTCCCCAACCCCCGGGCTGTGGACTGGTACCAGTCAACTTGTTAGGAACTGGTCCACATGGCAGGAGGTGAGCCGAGGGCAAGCAGAGCTCTCTGCTGTCCGATCATCAGCGGTATTAGATTCTCTTTTTTTTATTTGCAAATGTTCTTAGAAAGCATTTGCATTTTATTAGGGAGGAGGGCAAATTTGTCTTTATACCATCAGGACAACTTTATATCAATGTTCTTTCAAGCTAAGGACCACAACCTACAGAACTTAGCACATAGAAGCCACATAATACTCCGTGAACAAATAAATGAAGATACCTTTGCCGTTTTCAAAGGAATAATAGACTGTCCTGTGTTAGTCTCTCCTGTTAACCTTCTGTTTTTCTTAGAAGGGTTTCTTTAGTTCCTCTCGCTATCCTGGCTTTGGCGCTAAATGTCTCACATTTCAGGTAACTCTTCAGTTCAAGGAAAAGCAGGATAGTTGGCCTCTCTAGACATGTATCCTACATGAAGCCCCCATTTGGCCCCCTCCTCTTGTACCCTTGGTTGGGCTTCCTTTCACAGAATTTAAGGAAGAATGGGAGAAATCTGTTACACAGTGATGGATGGATACAGGGATTTGGGCAGAAGGAGACTCATAGCATTTGGATGGAAAGAGAGTCTTGAAGAGTTGGCTTTAGATTCTCATAGGAGCACAAACCTTAATGTGGACTGAGCATGGGAGGGATCTAGGTTGCCATTCCTTATGAAAATCTAAGGATTCTCTGTCCATGGAAAAATTGTCTTCCACGAAGGTGGTCCCTGATGCCACAAAGGTTGGGGACTGTTGCTCCATCAGGATCTCAGCTTTTGACCCAATTTCATTTTTCTGTCCCAGCATCTCACTCAGGAGGCCACATCTCATTTAATCATCATGCCTTCATAGGGAAATTACGGCCTGCCTTAGCTTCAGAAAACGTTTGCGTCTGCATGTGTTAACATGTGTGTTTCATCTGCATTTTCTTGAACACCTCTGCCCACCTCTTTCTTTGACAGCCATTCTGTTTCACCAGGGATGTTATGTTTGTCCTGACTGGTCTTCCTCTCCCCAGCTCGTGGGTCCCTAGCTGGATTTTGACATCATTGACAAGTTCTGGACTGGTGGATGGAGCACCCCACTCATGGCAGTAAAGTGAGCAATGGACAGCGGCAACACACTACAGTGGCAGGTTGGTAGCTGGTACAGTGCTTGTCTCTAGACGAGCTACCAAAAGAAGCCTCCAGGCTCCCAAACTTTTCTTCCAGCCTCTGGAAAGGGAGAACTTAGCACAGCTACTTAGCCATTTCTTGTTTCGGGGGGGTTGGGGAACCATTTGGCTTTGTGTGGGGCATATACAACCTTTTCTGGTAAGCAGTTCCCTGGGGGCCAAGTTCTTTCAAGTCATCCTCTTCCTGGCAGTCTGATGCAGCCCTCAAGTTCTGATCCAACCCCATGGGAAGGCTCCCTCCTGGCTGCCCCAGAGCCCAAGGCCAGGTTAACTCCCACTTCTATACTGGGTTAAACTGCTGTTTGGTTCAGGACAGACTTGTAACCTGGGGTTTCGGGTAAAGAGATTGGTAGCAGCAGTCATTTCTAGAGTCTTCTGTTAGCACAAAAGACATAAATTTTAGCAGAGTAAAACGGGGAAATGTTTTGTTCCAATCTGTTTCCTTCTTATCCCATGGCCTGGTGGTTTTATCCCACTTTTGTACTGACCTCTCTGCAACATATGCTAATGATGTTTTATTTTCTTGAACCATCAGTGGCCTCCAAGAGAGCTAGTCTGATAGCCTAATATTGCCATTGGCAATGGTTCAACTACTTTAAATAAAAATCATTCTTGGTAATTGGCTTCCAGCACTTGATTGGCTTATATCAAAATAACTTTAAATCACTGATCATTATGTTTAATTTTCTGGGATAATAGTTTGCACACAGTTCCTCTTGGAAGTTTCTCCAAGAAGTTAAATTGCTTAAAATTAGACATGACATATGCCAGATAGATAGATAGGTAATAGATATAGATATATTGATGTTACCAAATTAAGCCAAAAACAACAACTAGGGCATTTGGTTAAATTTGAGCTTTAAACAATGAAGACATTTTTTAATCTTTGAATTTTGCATTTTCTGAATTACACTTTGGTATTATCTCATGGGCCAGCGTGGAAGAAAAAAGTGAGGAAAACTCATGAATACTTTAGATTATTTTTTTCTTTATTAAAATAATTTTATTTCTGGTATACACAAAGAACCTATCAATCCATTTACTGAAAGGCAATTTTAAGCTATACTACCATCGAGGCAATACAGTTCTGTGAGTTTTGCCAAATAGAGTATGCAACTACCCCCCACACTAGTCAAGACACAGTTGAGTTCCGCCACTCCAAAATATTTCCTCCTGCTGCCCGTGTCGTGAGCTACTCCCTGCAACTCCACCCCAGGCAGCAATTGATTTTTGTCCCTTTGTGCATTTTCTAGAATTTTATATAAACAGATTCATATACCATGTTCTCTTTATTTGCCTGCCTTCTTTCACTCAGCATAATGATTTTGAAATTCATGAGTGGCTGTCTTTATCACTAGTCCATGCCTTTTTATTGTGGCGTGGTTTTCCATTGTATGGATGCACCACTCGTGGTTATCCGCTCATCGGTTGACAGACATTTGAGTTGTTTGCAGTTGGAGATGCTTACAAATAAAGTTGCTATCAATTTCATATTTTTTCTTTTGGAATAAACATCCAAGTGTGGGATGGCTTAACTCTTTTTTTTTTTGAGTTGGAGTCTCACTCTGTCACCCAGGCTAGAGTGCAGTGGCATACTCACGGTCACCCCAGCATCGACCTGCTGGGCTCCAGCAATCCTTCCACTTCATCCTTCCAAGTAGCCAGAACTACAGCCGCGCACTACCACGCCCAGCTAATTTTTTGATTTACTGTAGAGATGAGGTCTTGTCCAGTTGCCTGGGCTGGTCTCAAATCCACAGGCTCAGGCAATCCTCTTGCCTCGGCCTCCCAAAGTGCTGGGATTACAGGCGGAGCCACCGAACCCAGCCTGTGCTTAACTCTTAAAGAAACTGCCAACAGTTTCCAAAGTGTATTAGTTTATATTCCCACCAGCAGCTGTACCACATTCTAATTAGTACTTAGTATGTCAGTCTTTTACATTCTAACCATTGTGGTAGGTTTATAATGATATCATGTTGTGGTTTGAATTTGCATTTCCCTAATGACTAATGGTACTGAGCATTTTCCTTTTTTTTAAATTAAATTAAATTTATTTGTTTGTTTGAGTTGGAGTCTCACTCTGTCACCCAGGCTAGAGTGCAGTGGCATGCTCACGACCATCCCAGCATCGACCTGCTGGGCTCTGGTGATCCTTCCGCCTCAGCCTTCCAAGGAGTCAGAACTACAGGCATGCACTATCACACCCTGCTGATTTTTTGATTTATTGAAGAGACGAGGTCTCACCATGTTGCCCAGGTTGGTCTCGAACCCGCAGGCTCAGGCAATCCTCTCGCCTTGGCCTCTTAAAGTGCTGGGATTACAGGATTGAGCCACCACACCCAGACCTTTTGAAAATATTAAGACCAATTTTAAAAATGTATAATATTGATGAGGTCTCACTATGTTGCCCAGGTTGGTCTTGAACTCCTGGCTTTGAACAATCCTCCTGCCTCTGCCTCCCAAAGTGCTGGGATTACAGGAATGAACCACCACAACCAGCCAAGCATTTTTTCATGTGCTTATCTGCCATCTTCTTTGGTGAAGTACTTGTTTCAATCTTGTGTGTGTTCTCCTCAAACCCTACCTCCAGCCTTTTAACCTGGGTTGTTTTCTCATTATTGAGTTTTGATAGTTTGATAGTTCATTGTGTATATAAATGCTTTACTTGGTATACAATTTGCAAATATTTTCTCTCAGTCTATGGCTTGTCTCTTCATTCTCTTGGCAGTGGTTTTTGAAGAGGAGTATTTAATTTTTGTGAAGTCCAAGTTATCAGTTTGTTCTTCTATGGATCATGCTTTTTGATCATTTAGACCTATGTTACATATTGAGTTCATGTTTGATATGGTGCAAGGAATGGATCAGTGTTCATTTTTTGCATATGTATATTCAATTGTTTCATCACCATTTATAGAACAGACTATACTTTCTCTACTTGACTGCCTTTACACCTTGGTTGAAAATCAGTTGTCCTGTTCACAATAGCAAAAACATGGAACCAACCATGCTGCCCATCGAAAATAGACTGGATTAAAAAAAAGTGGTACATATTCATGATGGAATATCATGCAGCCATAAAGAAGGACAAAATTATGAATTTCACAGCAACTTGGATGGATTTAAAGTCTGTACTACTCAGTGATCTATCACAGAAACAAAGAACTGAGTACCACACTTTCTCACTCATAAGTGGATCCTGAACATTTATCATAATACTATAAGAAAGGGATTGGCAGGAGTGGGAAACTTCCAGGGGAGACACACTTCATCAGTAAGGGTACCTGATCTCAAACCAGACGAAGTGGGGACCAAAGTGAGGCCCAAACTTTACCTGTACAATGACCATTTGTATACCTAACACAGAACTGTACCCCACATCTTTAAAATAAAAATTAAAAAAAAGAAAATCAGTTGTCCATCCATGTGTGAGGCTACTTTTGGATTCTCTACTCTTGTTTCAGTGATCTCTCTGTTTTGGTGCCAAAACTACATTGTCTTGCTTAACGTAGCTGAGTAAGACAGAATCAGACAGTAATCGACCTCCAACTTTGTTTTTGTCAGTTTGTCTTGGCTACTGTAGGTCCTTTGCATTTCCATGTTAGTTTTAGAATCAGCTTGTCAGTATCCACAAAAGACTTGCTGAGATTTTGGTTGAGTTTATTGAGGTTGGGTGTGGTAGTTCAAGCCTGTCATCCCAGCCCTTTGGGAGGCCGAGGAGAGAGGATTGCCTGAGCCCAAGGGTGTGACACCAGCCCGGACAACATGGTGAGACCACGTCTCTACAATAAAAAAAAAAATTAGGCAGGCATGTAGCATGTACCTGTAGTTCCAGTTACTTGGAAGGCTGAGGTAGAAGGATCTCCTGGGTCCAGCAGGTCAAGGTGGTGGTGGCCGTGAGCGTGCCACTGCACTCAAGTCTGAGTGACAGAGTAAGACTCCAGCTAAAAAAAAAAAGTTTATTAAATCTACAGGTCAATTTGCAAGATAAGTATTAATTGTTGATGATGACGATTGCAATTGTGCCTCCTAACGAATGCCCAGTGGTTCCACTGAATCACGAGAAGCACTACTGTCAGTGTTCGCTACCTGTTAAATGCATCTGTGTACCTGACATCAACAAAAAAAGTAAACATATACTGTTTTTTGCTCTTTCAGTCAAAATAACATACCATTGACTATGAAAAAAAAATCTCCTCCTAAGATGATCATCCTACCTCCACACAGCTGTGTTAGAAATTTGTGAACAAATTTTGATACTTGTCCACAAAGATTGACACTTGTCACAGAGGGGACAAAGATTGACACTTGTTGTCACAGAGGAGACTAGTAATTCCAAGTGAGAACACCACCACAAAATACACAGAGTTGGGAGGAGACACTGAAAAAGAGTCGACAAGAAATTTGATGTGGGCCATTGTGGATGTAAGAGCTAATCTGGGAAGGTATCATGTAGCTTTGAAAAGATTGCAAATGCTTTCATAGTTTGCTACTTGAGTGACATGTTTTGCTGTGACAAGAACTTAGGGTGAATGCTCCTTCCCTTTGAGACTGAGACGTCACACTTTAGGGGACCCCATATGCCAGCTACTGATCTCAACTGTTGGACTTCAAAATACATGTAAACCCAAGAGTTTGATAAACACTTGAAGACTTTAGGCTACAGCCGGACTCCTCCACCACTACTTCTTTGAAGACTGAGAGCTCAGGTTCACCCCCTGTTGTCTTTGGAGCTAATTTCTAAAGTCTTGCCAGTCACACCCACACTGCCCTCTAGCATTATGGGAGCTCACATGTCTTCATGGGTCTCCACTGTGTTGGTCAAGCCAGCTTCTCTCAAGAATCACTTGTGAGACAGAAGTGAACCTCATCAAATTGAAAAACTTTTGCACAGACAAAGAAACCATCAAGAATTCAAGGAGACCACCCACAGAATGAGAAAAAATATTTGCTAACTGTGTATCTGACAAAGGCCTAACATCTACAATCTCCAAGGAACTCAAAAGAGCCAAAAGGAAAAAAACAAACAACCCTACTCAAAAATGGGCAGAGGACATGAATAGACACGTCTCCAAAGAAGACAGAGAAGCAGCCAATGGATACATGAAAAAATGCGCAGCCTTACTAATCATCAGGGAAATGCAAATTAAAACCACACTGAGATGTTACATTCCCCGAGTAAGGATGACCATCAACAATAAATCAGAAAACAATCCGTGTGGGTGTGGAGGAAAGGGAACACTTCTGCACTGTTGCTGGGAGTGTAAACTAGTCCAACCTCTATGGAAAATAGCGTGGTGATATCTAAAGGAACTAGAAATTGACCTTCCATTCATCCAGCAATCCCCTTTCTGGGAATATACCTGGAGGGACACCAACTGTTTTACAAAAAGGACACCTGCACACACATGTTTATTGCTCCACTATTCACAATAGCAAAAACACAGAACCAACCATGCTGCCCAACGAAAATAGACTGGATAAAGAAAATGTGGTACACATACATGATGGAGGATTACGCAGCCATAAAGCAAAACAAAATCATGGACTTTGCAGCAAACTGGATGGAATTGGAGACCCTCATTCTTAGCGATCTATCACAGAAACGAAGAACCCAATACCACCTGTTCTCACTCAGAAGTTGGACCTGAACATTAATTACAATAGCACAAGGAAGAGATAGGGGGTTGCAGGACACTGCCAGGGAAGGTGGGGGGGTGAGGACATGTAACGACACAAAGGGGTATCTGATCCTAACCCAGAGAAGTGTGGGCCAGTTAGAGACCCAAACTTCACCTGCACATACGTTACTTATGTACCCAATCCTGACTTGTACCCCCCACATCTTTATAATAAAATAAATTGTACATGTATATATATAAATCACTCGTGTAAAGGTACACCACAGACTTTAATTAGACCTTGCTTTGCACAGAGGCTTGCTTCCATCCTAATTGAGCAACTAGACTTTGACAATTTTGGAGCTCACTTACCATGAGGTTAATGTACTTTGTCTATCGAGCTTATCCCTGTGAGATTTGCTCTTGTGATTCTCCTCCTCTTTAAGCAGAACCAAAGAAAAAAGTGGTTGTGACATGGCAATGCACCACGTGATCTGTGAAATCATTCTTTGGCCATATTACTTTGGCCACACAAGACAGGATGACTTTTGAAAAGGTTCAGGACTTCGGCAGTGAAACAAAATGGAAAGACAGGCGATGTTGCGTTGTAAGAAATAGAGACATGCCCACATCGGAAGGGAAGAAGTGTAGTTTGGTGGCACCTTATTTCTAAGCTTTATAGGAAGTGTCGGAGACATAGTTGCCACTCAGTATCGGTTTTCTCTTCCTTCCATGATAATGAACTTCCAGCCAGGCGTGTGACGCCTTAACTGATGACTGCATTCCCCGGACCTCGTACGTAGGTGTGGCTAGTTGATGGAGTTCTTGTTAGTGAAAATAAAGGATTGTGTCCTTAAAGAGAGGGGTGAGGGTTCCTTCCTCCCCTTCATCCTGTGCCTTGATTGTCAAAGTAGCAGCAAGCTATCTCGTACCATGGGATGGAACAAGATAGAAAGATCCTCAGACCTGATCCCTTGGGACAACAGTACCAGCTGAAAAATGTTTAATCCTAGACTATTAAGTGAAGAGAAACACATTTCTTTTTTGGTAAAATGGGAGAAGAGGCATGCAAATTTATTAACATGCAAGGGCACAGGGGTCACACAAAGTATGAACATCTGGGAAGTATGTTTCCGGTGTGTATGAGCCGTGTTAATTTGGGTCTCTGCTACAGCTGCTGCAAAACAAATACAAGGCAGGATGTCTGCTCATTGGGAAGCTGGTGAAAAGGTTCTGTTTCAAGGTTTCTATATTTTAAAAGCTTGAAATATTTGTATTTTGACCCAACGTTCCCCCATAGAGTCACAAATATAAAAATGATACCATTAATTTAGTGCCTACCTCTGAGAGTCAGATGACCAAGAATATTCTCCTCATTTTGTGGTGAGGGAATATATCTCCAAGGAAGTGTGGTGAAATTAATAAAATATGGACTTTTTTATTAGTTATAAAGACCTGGCTCTGGATAGTGGCCCTGCTACTTAGTGATTGTGGAGCGTCAAGGACGTTTCTTTACTTCCCTTAACTTTGCTTTTCTATCCTGTGAAATGCCTACCTCCTAACCTTACTGTGAAGTTTAAATAATATCTAAAGTTCTAGTTCCCAAGACACAACTTTAATGATATGTCCACCCTGGTCAGGATACAGAGACTGCCCACTCTGTAGGTTCATTGTGCATGTCTGCTGTGCACTAGACATGACTGTGATAAGCTTGCCATTTCATGATAATATACAACCCATCTTCAGGAGACCTAGATGCTGGCTATTTTCGAATGAAGACTGTCTTGGTGCCCACAATGGAGTGAGTATAGAAGTCTTTGAATTCCACATTGTATGCTTCACTCTCTGCGTCAGTGGTCCTAAAACCATGTCACAGGGTCAGGCGGGGAACACACATGAGGCCAGCTTGGTGGCACCCAGGTACGTTTACTGCAAGCAGACTGGGAAAGTGGTTTTCTGTTGCTAGTCCTTGCACATTTCAAGGGAACTTCAAGTTTGCATTTTATGAGGAATCTCTTGCTTTTTAAATGTTTGCATATTTTTTTCTTTTCTTTTAAAGATGTGGGG
>NW_007231584.1:0-6335 GCF_000164805.1 Carlito syrichta | reverse complement strand
AATCCATCCAAGTTGCTGCAAAATCTATATGTTTGTCCTTCTTTATGGCTGCATAATATTCCATTGTGTATATGTGCCACATTTTTTTATCCAGTCCAGCTTGGATGGGCAGTGTGGTTGGTTCCATGTTTTTGCTATTGTGAATAGAGTTGCAACAAACATACGTGTGCAGATATATTTTTGTAGAATGATGTGAGTTCCTCTGGGTATATTCCCAATCAGGGAATTGCTGGGTCATATGGAAGGTCAATTTCTAGTTCTTTCAGAAATCGCCACACTGTCTTCCAAAGAGGTTGTTTGCATATTATTAAAAGATGAGGTAAATTCAGGTTGAATAAAAAATATCTGTGGTCACCAACTCACTGCTGCAGCCCTACATGCTGCTTGCTTTGACCGAGATGGCCTTGACTTTCTGCAGTAGATGCATCTTGAGAAATGCATTGAGTGTAGATGTGCTTATCATCAGCAGTGCTCACCCATGTAGAGCTATGTGCTTTGAACCGGCACTTCTTCCTAATAATGTGCCACGATTTTAACTTAAAAGTTCAATTATAGTACACTAAACACAAGGAAGATACTTCAATGCCACACCTGCTTAAAGGATATCTGAAGGTGATTCTGTGGGTGTTTTTTTTTTCTCATTCACACTGGGGAAAAACATGATGTAATATGATATAATAAATATTTCTATGTTTATTTGGTGTGTGATGCTCAATCCTCAAATGCTAAGTGCATTTAAAAAAAATCAAAATCAGCAATTCAGTGATTTCTTTTCCCCCCTTTATTAGACCAGCCAGGAGTGAGCTCGTTAAGATGGATCTGCTGTGTCGTGGCTTGTTCTGCTGGCAACGTCTAAACGAATTAAATGAGTCACGAGTCAAAGAAATCTCACAGGCGGCTTTAATCTCCTGTCAGAAAGAATAGCTAACGGAGTCAAACATCAGTAATTTCTCTTCTTGGCTCATCTTAGAGGCTTGTGTTCTCAGCGACATATTTGTGGACTTGCATTAATCCAAGAATTACACTCCTAATATTTCTTACAACTGAAAATGTGGGTGACTTCGAAGTTAGCGATTTGCTGTTTCCTAAAAGTCACCCGTGTGAAAATGCCATCTCTCTTCTGAAATCTGTAAAAGAAAATTTCTTCATCACACAATTCTACTGGAATCCAGTCCCAGTTATGTTTTCTGTTTAGGTAAGTCCAGCAAGTTTCCAGATTTCATGTTGAGATTTTTTTTTTCACTTCTAGTACACACAATAGAAAAGAATATATGTCACCACACGCGTCTCATCAAGATGAAACGTGGGTGGGATGTGGTTTCCTTGTTTCATGCAAAATCCTCTGAAATATCCTATGACCGAGAAATGTTATGTCAGAGAGTGATCCAGAAATGAGGTCAACCTTTTCTCTGCTGGGGAAGGTCACTGAGCTATGGAGAATTTGTCAATACTGTTCCATTCAGTTCCTTTTTAAAGCACGAATATTATTAAGCTCTGCTGGGCAACTCTGTTAAGAAAAAGATCCTCTTCTACCAGGATGGGTCTCTCCGAAGGGGAAAAAATGTAGTCAGCAGTTGTCACATGTTTATCTGGTTTCAGGCTGTAATGTTGAAGAAAAAACTTTTGCTGACTCAAGAGCCCATGATGACCCAAAGTGCTACAAAAGAAAGCTGAAGCATTGTGTCATCGTGAAAACATCTCTGCTCTTAGCATCTAGCAAGTTGGTCATCATGGATTAGTGGTTTATTAATCACACACACACAAAATGCAACTACACGTAGAGCAATAGCCATGTGCAAATATAGAGGTTCAGACCATCAGCGTTTCTGAACAGTATGATCGCTGGTAACAGTATGATCGCTGGTAACCACGGACTGACTTCTCCCTTGACTCAGGGAGGGAACTTCCAGTGCCTTGGCAGACTTTATCCTCTCCACCAGGGTGATCTCCTCTGGGTATTTTCTAGGTTGCTGCTTGTTTCTTAGCACCAGTTCTAGACTTCTATGTTTTGGTAGGCATGCTCTCTTCTATCTGCAAACAGGGATCTCCAATCCTCCAACCTCAGAATTAAGTAGATCAACTCTATTCTTTACCCTGTTTATTTTTAGCTTTATCTTGGCCATAAAAATACAGAGATAACCCATGAAATGATCGGTCACTTTGAGACGTTAAACATAAATTGCAGCTCCTATGTGACCCTTTTTAATCCCATACTCTTTCCCCTCTTCCAGAGATAACCACTGTTCTGGTTTTTTAATACAGTATTACATAAAGCCCCCGAAAACTTACATAATGTTTTGTATATTTTTTAGAATATGAAAAGGTATCATATCCATGTATCCTTTGGAGAGCATTTACATCTAATATATACGATAATCATTTCTTCCTGAAAAGGAAGGAGAAACTTTTCCTCTATGTTTAAAGATCCTTTGTGGAGATTTTCAATGTGCTCACCTGATAAACAGCAGTGTCAGTTCTTGACCTGTTAAATACTCACAGCTATGCACCAGCAGAAATGCACAGGGTATTTGCTGTAGCACATTCATAACAGCAAAGTAATAGGATAAATAAATTCTAGTCCACATTAGGCAGCAGTCAAAAGACAGAAGTAGATATGCAATTGCTAGTCATAGGTGAGTCTCTAAGACATCTTTAATCTTAAAAGTAATTGTGAGACAAAATGAACATGTTGATACACCTTATGTCTTAATGTGTTTCTTATATATAATAGCATTGTAAATAAAGAGGGTTTTGGAAGCATACATTGAAAGCTGATTTTAGTGCTGATCTTTAAGATGGGAATGGGATGGTCAGGGAGAACTTTGTGTGACTGGTATTTGTTGAGTGTTTACAACGAGGAAGACATAATGTTAACTGATTATTTGAAAATGTAAATAGAACTTAAAGGATATAAAAACGGTCGATGTAATATTTGCAGGCCAGGCTGATCACATCGTGGCTTGAAGCAAGAAATTAAAACAGTCCCCACAGATGACTAGCTTAAATGGCCTCACTTAGAGTAAATAAACCGGGGGACTGAATTCAATGTGTATGTAAATATCCACCCAGGCATTCACACATGCAGGGCATGTCCACATGGATCCACATCGGCCCTGGTGGGCGAGAAAAGCCACCATCAGCAGGCCAGAGATCAGGAGAGGCCCCAGAAGAAGCGAGTCAGTGGGCTTGGGTTGCAAGAGTCGAGGAAACCCAAAGTATACCATGCACATGAGGAAACTGCAGAGAAAATGAGAAAAGCCATTTTAAAAAAAGATGTGGGGTACAATTCAGGGTTAGGTATACAAACGTTGATTATGCAGGTACCCTTGTTAATGAGGTGTGCCCCTCCCTCCTCTGGCAGTTTCCCTCAACTGCCAATCCCACACCCCCTCCCCTGGCAGTTTCCCACTCCTGCCAATCACTTTCTTATAGTATTATAATTGTTCAAGGTCCACTTATGAGTGAGAACATATAGAAATCTGTTCTTTGTTTCTGTGATAGATCACTGAGTAGGATCGACTCCAAATCCATCCAAGTTGCTGCAAAGTCCATATATTTGTCCTTCTTGATGGCTGCATAATATTCCATTGTGTATATGCACCACATTTTCTTCACCCAGTGCAGTTTCAATGGGCAACATGGTTGGTTCCATGTTTTTGCTATTGTGAATAGAGCTGCAACAAACATAATGTATGTGGGTATCTCTTTTGTAGAATGATTTGAGTTCATTCAGGTATATTCCCAATAGGGGAAATACTGGGTCATATGGAAGTTCAATTTCTAGTTCTTTCAGAAATCGCCACACTGTCTTCCAAAGAGGTTGCACTAGTTTGCATTCCCACCAGCAGTGTAGAAACATTTTTTTCTCTGAATCCTCACCAGCATCTGCTGTTGCTTGTTTTATGAATGATGGCCGTTCTCACTGGGATCAGGTGGTATCTCAATGTGGTTTTGATTTGCATTTCTCTGAAGATGAGTGAGGCTGAGCAGTTTTTCATGTGTCTTCTTCTTTTGAGAAGCGTCTAATCATGTCTTTTAGTGTGACAAATACCAGGAACTGGACAGAGCACTGGGGCAATGAAGAGTATAATTAGTCAACTAATGAGAACAGCAACCCCAACAATTGAATTAGAAAAGCATCAGTAACCCGAGGCTAATGTCTTCCAGATGCATTCCAGAGACATGGAACACTAACTAGGGCAGAGCTCTCAGGAGGGTACCAATGTCCTAGAGAGAAATGCAGTCAAACTGAAGTGGGTGGAGAAACACTAAAGACAACCACTACGACAGAGAATCCCTTCTTGCTGTGGCAGCCAGGCACTCCAGCTCACCTGTTTGGTGTCCAGGTGCTCTAAGGGAAGCCCCTCTGTGAGCAGGCTGTGCCCAGTGACAGACGCCCTGCAGTCAACTCTACCATTGACAGGAGACAAAAGCCACACGGGTTACCAGGTCATCAACTGAGTTTCCCATGCATAGACACGAAAGAACAACAAAAGATCATCAGATATTTGAGGAAAAGCAACTAGATGAAAAAGAAGAACTGATACGAACAAGCTAGCAGTCAGATCACAGAGGTAGCAGAGAAAATGGAAGGATACAAAACTTTAAGAAAATTCTAGGTGGGGTTATCTCCTTTGGGTCCCCTCCCACTGTGGGAGCTTTTCTATCCTCTCAATAAATCCTGCTTTCTAAAAATAAAAATGAAAATTCTCATGGGAATATTGAAAACAATTAACAAAAGGTTGGTAGGAAAAACAGCAATTAGAAAACACAAAAGACTTTTATATTTATTTGTTTATTTTAAGGACAAGGTCTCACTCTGTCGCCCAGGCTGGAGCACAGAGGTGTTATCTGAGATAACAGTAATAAAAGAATACTGTGAATGAAATAAATAACAAACTGATAAGCATAGAAAGCAGAATTACCCAAGCAGAAGAAAGCATCTCAGAGCTTGAGGACCAAAACACAGAACTAACCCAAACTCTTAAAAACACAGAAAACAAGCTCAAAAAGACAGAACAAAACCTTCAAGAGATGAGCGATTACTTCAAGAGACCAAACCTAAGAGTAAATGGCATACCTGAAGCAGAAAGAGAGACAGAGACCACACTAGAACAAACTTTCCATGAGATCATTCAAGAAAACTTCCCTTATCAGTGATGCAAAAATTCAAACACAAGAGATTCAGAGAACCCCTGCAAGACAACAAATGAGAAGACCAACTCCTAGACACATAGTAATTCGCCTAAACAAAGTAGGCATAAAAGAAAAAATCCTAAAGGCAGCAAGAGAAAAAGGCCAGATCACCTACCATGGAAGACCAATCAGAATAGCAGCAGATTTATCTACAGAAACCCTACAGGGAGAGCTTGGAGCCCTATCTTCAAAGTCCTAAAAGATAAACAATTTCAACCAAGAATAACCTACCTGGCCAAGCTAAGCTTCATCAGCGAGGGAGAATTAAAATCTTTCCCAGATATCCAATCCCTAAGAACTTATGCTGCCACCAAACCACCTCTATATGAAACACTTAAGAAAGTACTAAACACAGAAGAAAAGGAAAAAAGAACAATGTTCTTCAAAAGACTACAGGGAAAAGAATAAAATATACATGAACCAACCCCAAAACCAAAAGAAAGACAAAAAAGAACCAAGTGGAAGAACAACAACACTGTAAGAACTCTATGAAAGGGATGAACTCTCACATTTCAATAATTAGCCTGAATGTGAATGGACTAAACGCACCACTGAAAAGACATAGAATGGCAAAATGGATAAAATATCACGAGGCAACAATATACTGCCTTCAAGAGACTCATCTCACTAGAAAGGACACACACAGACTCAAAGTAAGAGGATGGGAAACAAACTTTCAGGCGAATGGAACACAAAAGAAAGGAGGAGTCATGATCCTAATTTCAGACAAAATACTATTTAAGCTATCAAAAATTAAAAAAGATACAGAAGGCTACTACATAATGATAAAAGGTTCACTCCATCAACAGGAAATATTTATCCTAAACATATATGCACCCAACATAGGTGCGCCAACTTTCATAAAGCAACATCTAGGAAAACTAAAGAAAGATATTGACTCTAACACCATCATAACTGGGGACTTTAATACCCCACTCACAACCCTAGACAGATCATCAGGACAAAAAATTAGCAAGGAGATCCAGAACCTCAATGTGACTCTGGACCAAATGGGCTTAATTGATACCTACAGAACACTCCATCCAAAGACCAGAGAATACATATTCTACTCATCACCACATGGAACGTATTCTAAGATTGACCACATAATTGGACATAAATCAAGCATAAGCAAATTC
>NW_007231583.1:0-11977 GCF_000164805.1 Carlito syrichta | reverse complement strand
CAAGTGCAGAGGGCTAAGGTCCCTCCTGCTTGTCTCCTGCCACTAAGACAGCTTTCCCAGTTGTGTAGGAGTGAGAGCCTTTGTTTTCCTTAGTATTGTTTGGGTGCACCACCCCAACTGGTTCAGGAGGGAGGATGAGACTCTTGGCAGTCATGCTCGCTAAAGAGTTCCAGGTTGCAAAACTAACATTAGCTACCTGCTCTTTTTGTGAAACCACAGATACAGCAGCTTTCCTGCTCAGGATGCAGTTTCTAGGAATGGGGATGCCTTGTTAGGCTTCTGTCTTTTAGACTGCTATTCTGGGTGCTCTTCAGTATTGCTAGGGCTCATTGCCAAACTGCCAGGAAAAGCAGGGTAGAGTGGGGAACCCAGGCAGTGACACACAGAAACTGATTCCAGGTTACAGATTTGACCCTGGCAGCCTGTCTTTCTTTCTAGGAGGAAAACACAGCTTTGGGAGATCCCTTGCAGCTCACAGCCTGCAGCTGGAAAGAGTCTAGGTTTGGCTCCTACCCCTGGGGTAATCTCCATGCTCCCCTCCCTGCTCCAGCTGTGAGGGACCACTTTCTGTGCTGCCAAACTAGAAGCCTTGTTTCTGAACAGAAACTGGCAAGCCTGCAGTGGTTGTCATTGTTGAGACACTGGTCCTGGGTCAAAAATGGTATCTTCCTCACTGACCTGGATTTAGAGAACACCTATGGCTTTGTTGGGTGTCTTTCCCTCTCGTTTGCTCTCGACCTCTTCCTGAGACAGCTCGGGGGCCTAGGAGGAACAGGGTGTTCCCCTGTGACCTGGGTTAACTAGATTCTTGATTGAAAGGTATCTCAGGTAAGGTATTTCAGTTTCATTCTGAGTTTCAGGGCCTCACTTTTTCTGCAGAGTGTTGCTGCTAGTGCTGTTTGCGTCTTCTCCCTGAGGCCTGGTGTGTTTTTTGCCATTCTGAAGAATATCTGTTTTTCTTTTTGAACTGGGGTTTACTGTATTGATCTTGATCTTTTCACACTATTTCACAATGTTCCTACAGGTGAAGTATGCTAATAACCTCTAATCAGACATTCAAGAGTTATTTATATTTTTAATATAAAATTTTCATGAAGAACTTACGAATAAAAAAAGGAGGGGTATCTTGTTCCAGTTTTTAGGGAGAATGCTTCCAGTTTCTGCTCATTAAGCATGATGTTGGTTACAGGTTTTTCATAGATGTCTCTTATTGTTTTGAGGAATGTTTCCTCTATGCCTAGGTGTCCAGGGGTTTTTATCAAGAAGGGATGCTGGATTTTTTCAAATGCTTTTTCTGTGTCTAATAATATGTAATCATGTGGTTCTAGTTTTACACCTGTTAATGTGCTGAATTACATTCCACTTACATTACATTTATGGTCTTGTGAATGTTGAATCAGCCCTACATCCTGGGAATGAAGCCTGCCTGATTGTGGTAGATGATCCTTGAGATGTGTTGTTGGATAATGATTTGCTAGAATCGTGTTGAGAATTTTTGTGTATAGAGCAATTGGCCTGAAATTTTCTTTCCTTGTTGGGTCTTTGCCTGTTTTGGGTATCAGGTTGATATTAGCTTCAAAAAATAAGCTAAGGATAATTAATTCCTTCTGCATTGTCTGGAATACTTTCAATAAGACTGATGTCAGCTCTTCCTTATATATGTTGTAGAATTCAGCCAAGAAGCCATCTAGTCCTGAACTTTTTTTGGCAGAAATTTTCTTATATAACTAAGTTGAATTCCTGGATTGTTATTGGTCTGTTTAGGGTTTCAATTTCTTCTTGTTTCAGCCTTGGGAGGTTGTATGATGCCACAATGAAAGCTACAAAAACTGCTCAAAGAAATCAAGGATAATACAAACAAATGAAAAAACAACCCATGCTCATGGATTGGAAGAATCAATACTGTCAAGAAGTCCATCCTACCCCAGACAATCTATGGATTCAATACAATCCTCATCAAATCACCAGCTTCATTTTTCACAGACCTAGAAAAGACAATAAAGAATTTCATATGGAAGTAAAAAAACAAAACAAAACAAAACAAAAAAAACATAAATAGTCAAAGCAATCTTCAGCAAAAGGAACAAAGCTGGAAATATTAGACTTCCAGACTTTAAACTTTATTACAAGGCTACTATAATCAAGATGGCATGGTATTGGTGCAGGAATAGGCAAATAGACCCATGGAACAGGACAGCAAATCTAGAAATAAAAACTCAGTAGCATAACCAACTAATCTTTGACAAAGTCACCAATAACAAACACTGGGGAAAGGAAACCATATTTAACAAATGGTGCTGGGAAAACTGTCTAGTCACCTATGGAAGAATGAAACTGGACTGGACCACTACGTATCACTATATACAAAAATTAACTCAAAATTGATCAAGGACTTAAATGTAAAACCTCAAACTGTAAGAATGTTAGAAGATAACATAGGGAATACTCTTGGATATCAGAGTAGGTGATGAATTCATAACCAAGTACTCAAAAGCAATTGCAACAAAAGTTAAGATAGACAAATGGGACCTTATCAAACTAAAAAGTTTTTGCACAGCAAAAGAAACCATCAAGAGAATAAAGAGACAACTCATGGAATGGGAAAAAATATTTGCAAATTATACATCTGACAGTAGTTTAACATCCAGGATCTATAAATAACTTAAACAAATGATATAAAGCAAAACAAATACAGAAACAGCCCCGTTAAAAAGTGGTCAAAGGCCATGAACAAACACTTCTCAAAGAAGAACATACAAACAGTCAATACACACATGAAAAAATGCTCAGCCTCACTAACCATCAGAGAAATACAAATTAAAACCATAATGAGATAACACCTAACACCAGTAAGGATGGCTATCATTAATAAGTCAAAAAACAACAGGAGCTGACATGGCTGTGGAGACAAGGGAACACTTCTACACTGTTGGTGGGAATGTAAACTAGTTTAACCTATGGAAAGCAGTGTGGCAATTCTTCAAAAAATTAAAAAATCAACCTTACGTATGATCCAGCAATCCTTCTCCTGGGAATATAGCCAGAGGAACCAAATTGCTCTTCAAAAAAAGACACCCACACACTCATGTTTATTGCAGCACTATTCACAAGAGCAGAAACTTGAGACCAAGCCAAATGACCATCAAAAGTGGACTGGAGAAAGAAAATGTAATACATATACACAACAGAATATTATGTAGCCATAAAGAAGAACAAAATTATGGCCTTCTCAGCAACTTAGAGCTTCTCAGCTGGAGACCATCATACTTCAGCAAATATTACAGAGACAAATGACTGAGTACCACATCTTCACCCATAAGCAGGCCCTGTATACTAGTCACACTAGCACAAGGGTGAGATTGGCAGATGCTGGACATTGCTAGGAGAGGGAGGGAGGGAGGACAGAACCATGTGACAGCACACTGGATACCTGGTCCACAACTGGGGGAGAGAAGGCCAGTTAGAAACCCAAACCTCATCTGCATGCAACCTACTTCTGTAGTGAATTCTTACTTGTACCCCACAACTCCAAAATAAAAAAAGAATTAAAAAGATTAAATTTTCTTATATATATACACATATATAAATGAAAAGAATAATATATATTATATATAGAAAGAAAGAAAAATCTATATTAGAAAAGACAAGGTTAATATACTGATTAATTAGTAAGTTATAATTAATAAAATATATATTAATTAGTATATTAATAAAAACCTTTACATAGTCTCCATGCATAAAGACCTCGGGAAGGCCATGTTGCCTGTGACAGCCCTAACACTAGCAGTCTCAGGCCTCTACCTGGGGCTTCCTATATCTGGCAACAGTGTTGCAAAGGCCCTCTGCCTGTTCCTAAGACCCAGTTCCTTGCTGCCTCAGTGACGGTTCTGCCTTCTGGGAGAGTAGATAGAGAGTGGGGAATGCTTTGGGACTAACATGGGAGGACAAGGGAGAGCTGCCTAGACTGCCAATTGTTATCCTAACTCTTCAGGAAAATCCAGACAGGAACCCAGCGGGATGACCAAAACCAGGGACCAAACTGAATTCTGGGAGCTTCTCAGAGACATGACATTTAAGACCAAGCGCTACTGCACATAGTAGTGGGGTAGATATGGTGTTTATGGAACATTAAAGGCAGGAACAAAACAAGCCTTGAAGATCGATCTCTCCATGGCAGTCATTCATTTCTGCTACTGTAAATGTGTCATAATAACCCTGTTCTGTTTCCTAACTCAGGCCAACAACCCTCTTTTGACTCCAAAACTCAAGTGTTAGTGAACCAAACTACTCAGAACACAGATTCTTCTTCCTTCTGGGGATAGTTTATTTTTAAGGCATGACAGTGATAGATCAACACATATGTCCCTGTCTCACTCCTTTTGAAGAGTCCTAGTATAAAAGGACTAAAGTAACAGTAGGGTAATAAGTTGTTGTGAAGGGTCACAGGATCTAGAATGGATGGGGAGTTAAAAAGGATTTTTTAATTCTTTGAATGACTCTACCAAGGGATCCTTACTGATAATTTTTTAGAGGAAAAATAATTGATCGTGAGGATACCGCAGGAAATTTATCTTCTTTGGGTTCCAGAAGCCCTTACAGTAAGTTCAGTATTAAGAAAAGCCTTAAACAAGTGGAGAACATTTTGTGGTAGCAGGAATGGTGGCAGGGTGAGTGAATTCCCAGCCCACCCAGAGAATGGCAAACAGTGCAAACAAAAGAAGGCACATAGAAGACCCCTGTATGGTCAGTGTGAATGGGCAGGTGAGTATATTCTTTACAATGTTCTGCAGAAGAGTTAAAGCGTTCCTACCCTTGACACTATTTCTCAGTGTAACCTGAATATTGAATTGTGATGTACTTGTGGTTTCCTTGCCCCTCTAGCCCTAGTCTCCACTTTTGGGACCTTGATCTCTGCCCCAAGTGACTGAACTACACAGAATAATCACTGGGTTCCTTTCTCTATTGGCTTCTGTTGTGTTTGGCTAATGGGAATATATAATTGGAAGAGATAATTGAAGATTCAAGATATTTATTTTCTAGCTCTCTCTCTGGTGCCCCTGGTTTGCTAGGACCCTTAACTGAAAGTTACTAATCATTTCAAAGTGGCCCTGTCTATAACTTCTCCACTTCTGGATTTTGATAACAACACTCTCCACTTCCCCCATTTTTATCCAGAAGTGTCAACAAGGCCATTATTACTAGGCCTGGAGTAATGCAATATTCCTCATACCTCCCTTTTATTCAGCGCTTCTCAAAATATCTTGTTTGAATGCACCTTCCTAGGACCATCTATTGACGTTTAAGCTTGCAATATTTGGTGTTGACTAATGCAGTAATTGGTTCAAGAAAACAAATTCGCAGAATGGAATGCGCCTTCCTAGGACCATCTATTGACGTTTAAGCTTGCAATATTTGGTGTTGACTAATGCAGTAATTGGTTCAAGAAAACAAATTCACAGAATGGAATGACTCACATATGCAAAGAACACAGGAATAATAACACTTTATTAAAAGGGGTGGAGTATGGGTAATCCATGACATAGAGTGTGGCATCATAATTAACGAAATCAAATCTTTAGATGAAGCACAGTTGGAGGGAGACCAGATGGCTGTGGCACTTAGCAGCTATGGCAACAATAGAGATTATGAAATTGGGGTACCTGAATTATCACTGATTATATGAAATTGGGGTACCTGATTATACGGGCATACCTGAATTTGGCTTGTAGACCTAGAGATGTGCATATAGAAAAAGTAAAAATATGAGCTAGGATCAATGACAAGTTCCTGTGGGGAACAGATGGCCCCTTGGCAATGCTGAAGGAATCCTTCATCTTATGAATTCACAGGAGATATAAAACTGAAGATCAACAAGGCTTGATAGTAAACATCAAGTAAATGCTTAACCTAGCTAAGTATCCCACTCTAAGATAAGGACTACTACGGTGGGAAAGGTATAGAAGTTTATATAAAAGAGAATGAGAATATTTACATAATAACGACAGGAATGTACTTATCTTGTTTTGCCTCAAGGTTGTATCATATCTGCTCACTCATCTGATATGGTCTTGGTCATGACTTCTTAAATTTTGACGTGCATGTAAATCACTTGGGATTCTTATTAAAATGCAGATTCAGATGCAGTGGTCTAGAGAACAAGCAGGGAATGTGACCTGACTCTTATCTTAATCCTTTACACTGAAAACATATGCTAATAGAAAATGATAAACAGGAAGTAACAAGCATCATCAATGTTCTAGTGAGTTACTCATTCCAGAGAATTGGAGATAAATGCTGGAAAAATTTGGCGGTATGCCACATCAGTGACATTTTTAGTGGTTCATGGTAAGATAGGCTACTAAAATATGAGACAAGTATTTCACCCAACACAGTGAAAGAAACACATAGCTACAGTGGAACTCTTTGGATTTTGGAAGCAGTATATACTATATTTGGACATTCTTCTCCAACCCATCTACTTAGCTGGATAGGTGCCTTATTAATTTGAGTCTTAAATTTAAAAAAGTGCTCTGAAACCAGACTAGTTTTGGCTCATGCTATCTTGTCATTTTGATCCAGTAACCTAGTACACCTAATAGCCTTTGAAGTATTTGTAACAGACACAATTTTTGTATGAAACTCTTCCAAACCCAAATAAGAGAAATCACATCTCAGGTATCTGCATTTTGGGAGTAATGTGATTAATCTATCAACAGTTTTGGCTTGGAAAGTTTCTTCTAGCTTGTTACTAAGTTCTGAGAGAAAGTGAATGCCTGAATTTGTAAAACCTCATGACTATGTGAATCATACTAAGATGAACCGTATGTCACTTGATCAACCCAACCATAAAATTGGATATGTATGGCAGCATTCGTTTATAAAATGGAGGTGGTATATATTAGACTGAGCTCAAGTTGCTCTGGGATACCCAAGCAAAAAAGCACAAATGAATAATTTAGTTTAATATAGTAACTGGTTTTTTGCTTTGCTGTCATAGAGAAAAAAAGAATGAACCTCATTTGCTAATGAATCTTATTTTTATTCCATCACCAGCTAAAGTATACAGTAGCTCCTAAGGATGTCGCTGAAAGACAGTGGTTATAATAGATGCCATGGTTCACCACCCAGATTCTATCCTCTAGGACTGAAGTACTCATTTCTCTGATTGCTCAGAGTCTTGACAACCAACGATTCTCAGCTGAGTTCCTGTTTAGAACTTAGCTGAAGAGAGTCTACCCGTCTAAGGCCACACCCTTTTGCTAGGAGAAACCTAATCCAACAGTTGGTCAATAGAGAAGTATAAAGACCCATCCCTACGCCACCATAGAGAATATCACCGAAAAACTATCCCAGCTCCAAAGTTAGTCATAGAATCAAATGAGGTGCTGGTTATTACTGCATCACTGTTCAAATTCTTCCTCTGTCCATTTCTGTGTCTTGACTTCATAGCTGTTAATCTTGAGAATGTTCAGATAAACGTTCTGCACACAAATGCCAGAACATGTTTCTAGAAGTACTGACTCAGTGAAGTAGGAGCCAAGAGTGGAGATAGCTGAGGTGCTGGTGGAGTGTAAGTGGAACATGGAATAGGTAGTGAAGTAAACAACTATGTTTACTCAGTGGGATCTGTAACAAGCCTTAGAAGCAAACTTTTGCAGCAATTTTTATGTTACTCATTTGCCATCTATTTCTGCTCCTCCCCCCTTTTCTGAAGAATGTTAGTGGTAGCTAATATTTCAGGTTTCAAGTGGAAAGAATGGTCAAATTGATATCACCACTATGACACGGCCTCTGATGCTATTTGCATGTTTCCTGTGAAGAGAATAAAAGTTTTCTTTTATAAAGGTTTCAGGTCTGACATAAAGTTTTCTAAGTGAACGAAGAATGAGAAAATGATAAGAGGAGAAAGGATATATTGTGCCAGACAGCTTCTGCTTTCTCATCAGATCTATTCTTTATCCTTCTCCACCCTGGGCTTGTTCTGAGAGGCTGATCTATGTGGATTACATCAATGAGCTCTCTTGCTCTCTGGTTTATGATTGTTTTCATTCAATGAAAGCAACACAGAAAATATGAGGAAAGAAAGAGTGGGAGTTGGATTATTTTGTCCCCTGGCTTCACTTCTGTGGGGTTCCTTTGCACTGACTGTTTCTAGCAAAATCCCTTTCAAAGCAGTGGATTCCTGTATTTTCACCTTACTTTTGTAAGTAGCTTTTTGTTAAACTGTTCTTGAATTACCCTAATTCGAATGTATTTATGTATTTTCTATTGGGATCCTGACTAACATATTTAAGGAACAACAACAGAAAAGAGCATTGCGTTTGTAACAGAATCAGTATAAGATGTCATCTGTCCTTAACAGGCAAGATCGATCTTCTGTTCTTATTCCACAACATAAATGTCTTCTTAAATTTTGCAATCGGACTTGGTCCTCATATTTTAAGAGACAGTAATATCCGTCCTTTTGGTAATATAGTAAATGGAGCCCCACATGCTATATGTCTGAGTATTCAAAGAATGTATATTAAGCCAATAAATTGTTAAATAAGGAACATATTATTCTCTTAACTTGACAAATACACTTTCATAACAATGTGTACATCTGTGGTGCTTTACAACTACAAGTTGGCAAAAATACCAAGGTTGAATGAACTTTATTATTGTGCTTGCCTGGTGTTCTGTTGATAGGCAGTGATGTTTGGGTGAGAATAAAATTAAGACATTTATAAGTCATAAATTATATGCTTATCCCATAAATTTTATATTTTTGCTTTCTTTTAAGGACATTCACCAATTATACTTTTATTTATTTATTTTTTTAACCAATAATTTTTATTATGATTTTGTGGGGTACACTTAAGGGTTAGGTGTACAATTACGTTTCATTCAGGCACCCTGTTGTTAAGAGGTGTTTCCCCATCCCCAGAAAGATATTTGCTACTGTTAATCCCATCCCCCTCCCCCCATATTTTCCCAGTACCGTCAGTCATTTTCTTATAGTATTACATTGGATGTTCAAGGTTCATTAAATGAGTGAGAACATGTGATACTCGGATCTTTGTTTCTGTGAGAAGTCACTCAGTATTATAGACTCTAGTTCCATCCAGGTTGCTGCGAAATTCATGATTTTGTTCTTTTTTATGGCTGCGTAGTAGTCCATTGTGTATATGTACCACACTTTTTTAATCCAGTCCTCTTTTGATGGGCAGCATGGTTGTTTCCAGGTTCTTGCTGTTGTGAACAATGCTGTGATAAACATACATGTGCAGGTATCTTTTTTATAGAGTGATTTGAGGTCTTCAGGGTATATTCCCAGTAGGGGGACTGCGGTGTCATATGGAAGGTCGATTTTTAGAGCTTTTAGGAATCGCCACACTGCTTTCCACAGAAGTTGCACTAGTTTACACTCCCACCAACAGTGTAGAAGTGTTCCCTTTTCTCCACACCCTCTCCAGCAGCTGTTATTTTTTGAGTTGTTGATAATTGCCATTCTGACTGGAGTTAGGTGGTATCTCAGTGTGGTTTTGATTTGCATCTCCCTGATGATTAGTGAGGTTGAGCATTTCTTCTTGCGTTTGTTGGCTGCTCGGATGTCTTCTTTTGTGAAGTGTCTGTTCTTATCTTTTGCCCATTTTATAAAGGGGTTGCTTGTTTCTTTCTTTTCAGCACGTTTAAGTTCCTTGTAGATCCAGGATGTTAAGCCTTTGTCAGACCTGGTGTTGGCAATTACTTTTTCCCAGTCTGTAAGCTGTCTCCCTGCTTTCTTGATGGTTTCTTTGGCTTTGCAGAAGCTTCTCAGTTTAATAAGGACCCACTTGTCTATCTTCTCTCTTATGACCTGTGGGTTTCGGGTTTTGTTCAGGAATTGGATGCCAATTCCGATTTCCATGAGGGTATTTCCTTCCTTTTCTAAGGTTCTTATGGTTTGAGGTTTTACATTTAGGTCTCTGATCCATTTGGAGTTAACCTTTGTGCATAGGGATAGAGAGGGGTCCTGTTTCAATCTTCTGCATGTGGTCAGCCAGTTTTCTCAGCACCATTTACTGAATAGGTTCTCCTCTCCCCAGTGGTAGGTGGTGGGGGCTGTGTCGAAGATGAGTTGGTTGAGAAATTGAGGTTTTGCTTCTGGAATCTCAATTCTATTCCATTGATCTATATGCCTGTTCCTGCACCAATACCAAGCTGTTTTGATGATTGTAGCTTTATAGTAAAGTTTGAAGTCTGGTAATGTGATACCACCTACTTTTTTTTTTTTTTTTGCTGAGGATTGTTCTGACTATTCTTGGATGTTTGTGTTTCCATATGAATTCCTGTGTTGTTTTTCCCAGGTTTGAAAAGAATGTTGCTGGTAATTTGGTGGGTATTGCATTGAATTTGTAGATTGCCTTAGGTAAGACGGACATCTTCACAATGTTGATTCTTCCAATCCATGAGCATGGGATATTTTTTCACTTGTTTGTGTCATCTTTGATTTCTTTGAGCAGTGTTTGTAATTTTCATTGTAAAGGTCTTTCATGTCTCTGGTTAGGAAGATGCCAAGGTATTTCATTTTTTTGTGTGGCTATTGTGAATGGAATTGTGTTTTTTATTTGGGTTTCTGTTTGTTTATTATTGATGTAGAGAAATGCAATTGTCTTTTGTACATTTATTTTGTATCCTGAGACTTTGCCAAAGGCCTTTATCAATGTAAGGAGGCTTTTGACAGTTTCTCTTGGGTTTTCAAGGTACACAATCATATCATCTGCAAAGAGAGATAACTTGACTTCCTCTTTTCCTATTTGGATACCCCTGATTGCCTCCTCTTCTCTGATTGCTCTAGCTAGGACTTCTAATACTATGTTGAACAGGAGGGGTGAGAGTGGGCATCCTTGTCTAGTTCCAGTTTTCAGGGGAATTGGTTCCAATTTTTGTTCATTTAGGAGTATGCTGACTGTGGGTTTCTCGTAGATGGCTTTTACTATTTTGAGGTATGTTCCCCATATGCCTAGATGTTCAAGGGTTTTTATCAAGAAGGGGTGCTGGATTTTATCAAAAGCTTTTTCTGCGTCTAATGATATGATCATGTGGTTTTTGTTTTGACATCTGTTGATGAATTTAATTACATTTATGGTTTTACAAATGTTGAACCAGCCTTGCATCCCAGGAATGAAGCCTACTTGGTCATGGTGGAAGATTTTTGAGATGTATTGCTGAATCCGGTTTACTAGGATCTTGTTGAGAATTTTACCATCTATATTCATCAAAGATATTGGTCTGTAGTTCTCTTTCTTTGTTGGGTCTTTACCTGGCTTGGGTATCAATGTGATGTTGGCTTCGTAAAATGATTTGGGGAGAGTTCCATCTTTTTCAATCGCCTGGAATACCTTCAGTAGGATTGGTATCAACTCCTCCTTAAATGTCTTGTAGAATTCTGCTGGAAAGCCATCTGGACCAGGGCTTTTTTTTGTAGGAAGTTTTCTTATTATGTAGCCAATTTCCTTGATTATTATTGGTCTATTTCGGGTCTCAATTTCTTCTTGTTCCAACCTAGGTAGGTTGTGTGATGTCAGAAAGTCCTCCATTTCCTTAAGGTTTTCAAGTTTGTTTTCATACAAGTGTACATAGTAGTCTCTAATGATCTTTTGTATTTCTTCAGGGTCAGATGTGACTTCATCTTTTGTGTTTCTGATTGTGCTTATTTGGTTTTTTTTCTTTTTTTTTTTTTTCCCAAATTTTTTACCTTTATTACTTTTTTTTTTTTTTCATTAATCAGTATTTTTTATTATGGTTTTGTGGGGTACAGTTAAGGGTTAGGTGTACAGTGACGTTTCATTCAGGCACCCTGTAGATAAGAAGTGTTTTCCCATCCCCCGACAGATATTTGCTACTGTTAATCCCATCCCCCTCCCCCCCATAGTTTCCCAGTACCATCCGTCATTTTCTCATAGTATTGCATTGGATGTTCAAGGTCCATTATATGAGTGAGAACATGTGATAG
>NW_007231582.1:0-4567 GCF_000164805.1 Carlito syrichta | reverse complement strand
TGAAGGACCCAAATGCCTGGCTTGGCCCTTGAGCCAGGCCTGGGATTGTGGTGGTGGTGGTGGTTGATATTATTATTGTGAGTTGGAGTCCCGAACTGTCTCCCTGGTCGGAGCACAGGGTCCTGCTCATGGCCACCACAGCCTCCACTGGCTGGGCTCCAGCAATCAACCTGCAACGGTGTCCCGAGTGGCCAGAGAGACAGGCGTGCACCACCAAACTCAACTCATATTTTTGTCTTTTTGTAGAGACACAATCTCACTAAGGTGCCCGGGTTGGTCTCGAACCCAGGGGCTCAGGCCATCCTCATGCCCCAGCCTCCCAGTTCACTGGAACGACATGCATGATCCCTCATGCCTGGCCTCCCCACCCCTCTCGGGGCCCCACCCCAAGGCCCACTCCCTTCTGAAGACACAGGAATCCAGAGGGGGCGCCCAGAGTCACACACCGAGCCCACCCAGGGAGGAGCACTTTATGCAGGGTTGTGTTTCCGTTGGGGCACCCACCCCTTAACCCACTATGTTTTCCAGAGTGGACCCACTCCCTCCTCCATGGGAATTGCCTGGTGGAAAGGGAGGATGTGACTCTCAAACCATCAGGGGTTCGGGGACTGCCAGGCGACTCATGCATGTCTCCACGGCAGTCGGGGAGTCCGATACAGAAAAATGGCCAGATCCTGGGAGCTCAAGACCAAACTGGACATCGTAGCAAGCCCCAACCTCAACCCCAAGAAAACCCCAGAAAATCTTGGGTGAGGGCAGGCTTTGGTTGGAGGATCATCTCCGGCCCAGAGTTCAAGACAAGGCAGGAAGACCAGGATGTTGACCATATGGAAAGCCTGTGATCGCAACAGTTTGGGAGGCCCAGGCTGAGAGTGTGGCCCGAGTTTGCATTTTCAGAGCAGCCTGGGCAACCTAGCGAGGAAAGAAAGAAAGAAAGAAATCCATTGTCTTGCAAACCTTCTGTTCTCAATTCTTCCCCCCCAGGCCCCCCACATAAGAGAGTAATCCAAGCTTGGCACTTTCCAGCCCCAACCCCACCCCAATGTCTGTCCCCGCTTTGTTCCAGGAGTTCCCATGCCTCCCTGGCCAAGTTCATGCCGGCTCTCCTCTCCGAGGTGAGAAATGATCCCCAGGAAGGCCGACCTTCTGACTTGGCAACAAGGACATTCCCCCAATAAAGGTAAGGGACACATCCCTCACCCAGGGACATTTCTTCCCGCCCAATCCCATTTTTCCTGGCTCTAAACCAGTTGCCCTGTGAACACACCATGCAAAGTTGAGAATATGTATGCGATTCAGATGTTTTTGAAGACAGGGTCTGGCTCTGTGGCACAGGCTGGGGCCTGGGGACAGGATCGTTGATCACACCAGCCTTGAAATTGTGAGCTCTGGTGATCCTCCCTTCTCACCCTCCAGAGTGGCCTGGACGATGTGCACCTTGACTCCAGACACCCTGTTTGGATTGGGGTGGATACGGAGTCTCCCTGCCTGGGCCGGGCTGGCCTTGGGCTCCTGGGCTTCTGCCATACTCCCACCAAGACCTCCCAGAGTGCTCAGATTTCCAGCATGGCCCACCACACCAGGCCTTTGGGTTCATTTTCGATGAAGGATAGAGGCCTGACTTGAGGGCTCAGCATCGTCATCCCAGTGCTTTGGGAGGTCAAGGCCAGCATCCAACATGAGCCCATAGGCCGAGACTCACTCGGGTACATCAGTGAGACCTCGTCTCTATGTTCCATCCCAAGTGAGCTGGGAGTGGTGGTGCATGCCTGTCTTTCCAGTTCCTCAGAAGGCTGGGGAAAGGCTTGACACTGCCTGGCTGGCTGAGACTGCAGTGGCCGGGAATGAGACACCGACAGCCTGGGAAATGGAGGGACACTCCAACTCAAAGAAAAAAAGGAAAAAAGGAAAAAAAAAGAAGAGGATCCATTTGTGTATGGAGTAGGAATCATCATGGACAGACAAATATCATATGGAAAGAAGGACCCAGGTTTCGGTCTAAAGTTGCCAAAAGATGATGGCCCAGAAGACAATAGTGCTGTGGCTTTGGTAGGCCAAGTCAGGAAACTGCTGGAGATGGGGAGTTCAAGACAAGCCTGGAACATGTATTGAGACCTCACCGCTCCCCAGAATGCAAACACTGGTGTCAAGCGTGGTGGCGCCCATTGTCCTGGCTACATGGGATGTGGTGCCCTCCATCCCAGGATGTTCCTTTGCATCACCACCACTGACAGAACTTACAAGTCAAGGTCAAGCACCATGGCTCATGGCCATCAGCCCCATGCCCTGGGAGGCCTAGGGGGAAGGATGCTTGAGCCCAGGGGTCAGAGATCAGCCTGGGCAACATGGCCAGACCTCGTCTCAGTGGGAGGTTCCCAAAATCGAGTCAGGCATGGTGTCACCCAGAGTCCAGGCTGCTCGGGGGCTGAGGCAGGAGTACTGCCTGAGCCCCACAGGTCGAGGGCCTGGGAGCCATGATCATGCTGCTGTTCCCCAGCCCAGTTGACAGAGACTCTGGCAACAAAAATACGCCTCCCACAATGTCACTACAGGTGTCCAGGACTCCCCAGGGAAAGGTCCGCATGGACGGGGGACGATGAAGTGATTGGGAGAAGAAGGAGCCTTCCTGCTGCCCGAAGTTGTAGACCAGGAGACTGGAACCTGAACCAGCCATGGGGTTGCCGAACTGCTTTGATCGCTCTGTGCCTGATGGCCACCCTAGATCAGGGGCTTCTGTTCTGTGATCTCACACATGTCTTTGTTGTGGAGCATGAGTGTTGAGGGTAGAGGCTGGCTTTCTGGGTCACGTTGCTAAAGGCATGGGACGGACATTCGCCTTGGACACCTTTGAAACCTCCTACAAAAAAACAGGCCAGAAAGATTCTTTTCCTCTCCCATCCCAGATGCTGACTCATCACACTGGGTTGCAGGGGTGATGGTGGTGGTCGTGGTGGTGATTATTATTATTTGGATTTGGAATCCTGCTCTGTCACCCAGTTAGAGCACAGGGGCATTCTAATGGCCACCAAAGACTCCACCTTCTGTGCTTAGACAATCCTCCCCACTCGGTACCCCAAGTGGCTGAAACCACATGCTTGTGCTACCACACTCGGCTAATCTTTGGAATTATTTTTGATGGCTGAGATGAGGTTTCACCCCATGTCCCAGGCAGGTGTCAAAACCGCAGGCTAGGGCCGTCCACTTGCCTGGGCCTCTGAAGAGCCAGGATGCCAGGCTGAGCCTCTGAAACTGGCCTGTGATTGTGGTGGTGGTTGGTATTAATTCTGACTTGAAGTCCCGCTCAGTCAGCCAGGCCAAAGTCCAGGGTCCCTCTCTCGGCCACTGCAGCCTCCACTAGTTGTGCTCCTGTGGACCTCCCACCGTGGCCTACCAAGTGGCTAGAAGGACAGTTGAGCACAATGCTGGATTCATATTTTTGGCATCTGTTAGAGACGAGGTCTGACCAAGGTTCCCGGACTGGACTTGTACCCAGGGGCTCAGGCCATCCTCTCGCCTTGGCCTCCCAGTTAACCAGGATGACAGGTGTGGGACCCCATGCTCGGCCTCCACACCCCTCTCGGGGATCTAACGTGAGGCCTGCTCCCTTCCGATGAACCGGGACCCTGGATAAGGTGGCCGGATTTGCCTGCCAAGCCCTTCCCTGGGGAGCAGCTGGAGCAGGAGCATGTTTCTGCAGGGGCGCCACCCCTCCTCCTGCCTTATTCTTCAGGGTGGACCCACTACCTTCTCACAGGGGCAGCCTCACGGAAAGGGAGGATGTCACTCTCAAACCTTCAGGTCTCTAGAATGGCCAGACAACTCATGTATTTCTTCTTGGCACTCGGGGAGGCCAAGACAGGAAGATGGCTGGAGCCAGTGAGCTGTAGACCAGTCTGGACAGCATAGCAAGTCCTCACCTCGACCCCAAGTAAAACCCAGAAAACCTTGGCTGATGGCGGACCTCAGCAGGAGGATCACCTCCAGCCCAGAGTTAAAGAAGAGGCATGAAGACCAGGATGTTGACCAAATGGAAAGCCTGTGATTGCAGCAGTTTGGGAGGCCCAGGCCGAGAGGATAGCCAGAGTCGGGTGGTTTGAGAGCAGCCTGCTCAACCTAGTGAGGAAAGAAATGAAATAAAAAAGAAAGAAAGAAATCCTTTCTCCGGCAAACTTTCTGTCCTCAGTCCTTCCCCCAGCTCCCCCACATGTGAGTGTCCCCCAAACTCAGCACCTTCCAGTCTCAACCCTCCCCCAATGGCTGCCCAAGGCTCCTTGGCCAGGTTCCTGCCAGCTCTCCTCTCCAAGGTGAGAAATGTGCCCCAGGCAGGTCGACCCTCCGACTTGACAATGAGGATCTTCCACCAGGAAAGGCCAGAGACACTTCCCTCACCTGGTGACATTTCTTCCCCCCAATCCGATTTTTCCTGCCTCTAAATCCCTTCTCCCTGTGAACACACCAGGAGCAGTTGAGAATCTGTGTATGATTCTGATGTTTTTGGAGACAGGGTCTGGCTCTGTGGCCCAGGCTAGGAACCCGGGGACAAGACAGTCATTCATCACCATCCTCA
>NW_007231581.1:52143-57806 GCF_000164805.1 Carlito syrichta | reverse complement strand
CGTGTTCGAGATTCCTGCCAGTCGAATAGGGCTTACTGTGGGGCAACAAACATGGAGCCTTTGAGGCTCCCTGCTACCCGACAGATATAGGAGTCCTTCAGAATCCTCTGTGGGCCAGCAGACGTGGGACCCCCGGGATCTGCTGCGGCCTGACAGCCGTGGGATTCCTTGGAGGGCAAGAGAGAGGATTTTACAGAAGCCGCTGTGGGTTAGCAGATGTGGGACCCCTGGGGCCTGCTGCAGCCCAGCAGCCACGGGAGTTTTAAGGTTTAAGAAAGATGAAAGAGAAGAGGAAGCCTTTAGGTTCCGCTGTGGCCATGAAGGCTGAGGTGGGGTGCGTTCCCTCTTGCCCTGGGGCCGGAGGGGCTGCTGGACGATCAACGGTCAGTTCCCCCCGGGGATCCCGGGCAAGTTTCAGGCTTCTGTGTCTGGGGAACTCACCTATCCAATGGTCGCTGGTGGATGCAGGTCACACGTTCAAAACGGTGGGGAAGGTCTGGGAGGGCTGGAGTGGCCACCAGCGCTGGGTTGGTGATCCTGCCTACAGGGATAGACCCGCACAAGAGCGAGAGAGCACCCGATCTGAGTCATGGCACCAATGAAAGAATTTCGGCACGAGTAATGACTCCACACCTGGCCATGACCAAGAGATTTATTAAAGGGGCTGTTACAGAGAGGATCTGTAACAGAGGAAAAAAAGAGAGAGAGAGTTGCAGGGAGTGGGCTATATTTATTAGCCTGACAGGGGCCAGAAGCAGCCATGCTATGTTTCTATTGAAGGAGCTGCATGGGAGTAGGGTGGGGCCGACGCTGTGTTATAGTCCTATTGGACGCATAACAAAACTAGCTAAGGATTGGAGGCTTGCAGGTTTGAACTTCGTGCGCACAGGGAATTGTGCACACAGAAGCCGGGACCTAGGGCCTTTGTTGTCTCGTGTGTCCTCACCATGCTCGGCGCCATTTTGGGAGCCGCCCCTCTGGTCGCTTCCTGCACCCTTCAGGTTGGAAACCCATTACTTCCCTATTCCTCACTCCACAAGGCTAGCCTCCTCCCCAGCACCTCACTGTCCTGCCCCGTGGGAGGAGAGGCATCTCCCCCTGCACCTCTGCTCAGGAGCCTCCCTCTGGGTTTTATTGGTGGTCTTCAGCATCTCTGTCTTTGCTGACTCTTACCATCCACTGTGACTCAGGTTCCAGGTGCTCCTGTTATCAGAGCTAATCAGCCTCTGCTCCACCCTCTGGGCTCCTGCCTGAGCACCAGGCTTTCACCTTTGCCAGTCTGTGGGGCTGTGTCCTTGAGTCCTGGGCCCCCTTGAGGGTTGAGATGGCCCCCTCACTTCCCTGTAGGGCCTGCAGGGCTGATGCAGGCAGGCCTTCAGTGTGCCTGTGGTGGATAGACGAACTGGGGAAACCCAGATGCACAAGGAGTTCACAAGGCATAGGCTGACTGCAGCACAGTAGTGCAGGTTTTATTCTGGCTGCTGACTTTAAGTAATAATCCTGACTGTAGTAACAATGATTGAGATATGAGTCCTTCTGGTGAACCCGGTACACACCTCTCCACAGCTTGTCTTGTTCATTCCTGATCGCCAGCCCATGAGGCAGGTACCATCACTATTCCAGCCTTGTCCAGAAGAGCCTGAGTTTAGCAGGGTGAAGTAACTTGCCCAGAGTCCACGGCAGGCCAGTGTCAGAGCTGAGACCGGACCCCTGGTGGCACAGAGTCCCCTCTCAGCCACCACACCATGCCATCCGCAGACAGCAGAGCCCATGTGGCCAAGCACCTCGCACTCTAGGCTCCTGTGCATGGGCTGCTCTGCAGCAGTTACACATTGGATTCTTTTTTTCCCTTTATTAATCAACGGCATGAAAGGTTCTGAGAAGTAAAAATGAACAGGGAGTAAAGCCACTGGCAGTAGCATTGGTTTTGACTCACCTTTTCTCCGACTCATCCTGTGATCCCTGCTCTGCAGTTTGAAGTGCTTCTGATGGCACTGACTCCAGTCGCTGGAACTGCTCCAGGGATCTGAACACAAGGAGGTGTCTGTGGAAGGTGTGAGCCAGCCAAAGTGGTCAAAGAGTGTGGGCCACACCTGTTGTAACTCAGTTATTTTCCAAAGATGGCAATTTATTTTTTGTCTGTGGACACATAGCCTGACTACTACACCTAACATGACACTTTTTGGGCAGGTTTTTTTGTTTTGTTTTTTGTTTTTGTCAGAGTCTCACTCATCACCCAGGCTGGAATGCAGTGGCATGATCGACCTACTGGGCTCAGGCGATCCTTCTGCCTCAGCCTCCCAAGTAGCTTGGGATTACAGGTGTGTGCCACTACTCCTGGCTAATTTTTCCATTCATTGTAGAGACGAAGTCTCGCCAAGTTGCCCAGGCTGGTCTCAGATGCCTGGGCACAGGCAATCTTCTTGCCTCAACCTCCCAAAGTGCTGGAATTATAGGCGTGAGCCACCATGCCTGGGCTATGATGGCAGATTTTTAAGCTAGAAGCTAGAAGGCCAGAGTGCATTCTGACTTTGCCTGTGATGACTCTGTGCTTGGAACATCTACAGTAAGGTCTGTTGCATAGATCAAGGATGGTCATTCCTACCGGCCCTCCCGTCAGGCTGCTCTGGGCCCACAATCACACCCTATTCTCCTGGAACCAAAACTGTTTCCTCTGCTGTCCAAATTTCAACAGTCTAGGCCTCTCTTAAGGAGCTTGGCCATTCTGTACTATGAGGTGTGCTGGATTGGGACCCCCCCAGTCACCCTCACCTCCCGAAAGGCCCTTTTAATGTCTGGGCCTCTGCTCATGTGGACATGCTTCTGACCACGTCATCTCCTGAAGTCTACTGCAATTTCCTGCATAACTACCTCCTTTGCTGGGGATGCTTGTCCTTTCTCTTTACCCCATTTTGGGTGCTGGGAGCATGTTCAGGTGCAATCAATCCAGCTTATTATAATTTATTCCCTTACTACTGCTTCTGCTGCTGCCCCTTAGTCGCCTTCATGTGCTTTCTTCACTCTCCTTATCCCTTAATTATGGATGATCCTTGGAGCTTTAGTGGTGGCCCCTTTGTGTGTTACAGATGGTCACTGAGATGTCTTGTCTTCCCCATGACTTGAGTCAGCAGCTGTGGGGAGGTCATTCTCAAACCCACCTGCTGATTGTAGTCTTTCTCCTCCTGGCTGGCTCGCAAAGGCTCAGACATGGCCTGTGTCCTTCCCTCACCTCCCCCTGCTTACCTCCAGATTCTTCCTCTTCCCCAGTGCCTGTCTGTCTCAGGGAATGTCACCCCCAGGCCAGCCCCCAGGCCAGAGCCTGTGCATTCTCTGGCTTCTTTCCTTTCCTCATCCACACATCCATGCTCTGTCCTCACGGTTCTAGTGCCTCTATCTCCAGAGCTGTCATCCATTACCTCTCACTTCCACCACACTGGTCCAGGCTACCTGCTTGCAGCCTTCAAAATATTATTCCACATTCAAACTAGCGATCTTTCAAGAAGCACAAATCTAATTATATTACTCTGTAGTGGAAAATTTTTCAATGGCTTCCTGTTGTCCTGAGGCTAAAGTCCATGTTCTGTAATATGGCAGTAAGGCCAGATGTCTGCCCCTTTGTCTGCTAAACCCAGCCCCTGTCTTGTCATTCCCCATGTTGGGTTCCAGCCACCTTGTGCCACTGTCAGTTCCCAGGAAGGGCCCCTTCCTCTGTAGGCCTCTGTTCATGTCCTTTCTTGCCCCTGAACTCCTTTCTTCCTTCCCTTTGCCCAGTTCCTGGTCCTTAGGGCTCAGCTTGGATGTCACATCCCCCAGGAGCCTTCTCTGGTTCCCTGGGCCTGGCTCAGTCATTTCTGCTCAGTATTCTCAGAGCACTCTGCCTCGATCACCCTGGGACATAAACATGGAAGATGCTCAGATACTTACTAGCTGAATGAATGAAACTACCATCAAATGTTAAACAAACATATGCACCCAGTTGATATTAAAAGGCTTGCATAACCCAGTCCCCAGTTTCCCATGTTGAAGTTTTCTTATAATTAGCAGGGAAACAAAATTATAGATTTTATCTAGACCAGTGACCATAGTGCTATACAAGTTTTTTTGTTTGTTTTTTGTTTGTTTGTTTTGGTCTTGTTTGATGGGGAAGGAGAGAGAAGAGTAAGTAGGTGAGGTCAATAAACTGCTGGCAGAAACTAAGTCTTAAAGCTGAAGAATTACTAATAAAAAAAAAAAACCCATCTCTTCATTTAAGAGTATTCCCACCACTGGGGGGACATTAGCTTCTGACGAGGAAATGCTACTGAGAATTCACCAGAAGTAGCCACATTGTCTCCCATAAAGGACCATTCCCCTTAAATTAAGCTGTTTAGAGTTGGAAAGATGTAGTTAGTTTAGATCAAAAGACAAATTCAAAGTTAGATTAAGCAGAGGTTAGTATTACTAAAGATTTCTTAGGAAGACACCCAGTTGGATGTTTAGCCAATTTTCTTTAAGTCTCCCTATTAGAAGAAGATATTTTAAAACTTAATGATTAGATTCTGCTGGAGGAGAAGGGATTGCTTTTTAGTCTGCAGGGTCTTTCCTTTCTGAAGTCCAGCAGGCGTTCCTCTCCACACAGACTTCTCTGGCCACAACGAGACCTCTGCAACAATAGCTCCTCGGCGGTGTGCTATCATTGAAGGGCAGTGTTGCAGCCTGGACTTCTGTGTTTAGAAATAAGCAGAGAATATCCTTGGGTTGTTGAGATCCTTCCCTTTTCCTGGTTTGCTGTCCTGCCCCAGACGCCAGACAGATTTACACGGGTCTACTCCCAGCACTGAAGACCTCAGTCTTTGAAAGTCTCCTTTTCAGTGCTTCATTCAGTCATTCTTGAACTTATTGTGCATCTTTTTTTTTTTTTTTTTTGAGTCAGAATCTTACTCTGTCACCCAGGCTGGAGTACAGTAGCATGCTCATGGCCACCGCAGCTTCTACCTGCTGGGCTCAGGCAATCCTTCCACCTCAGCATTCCAAGTAGCTGGAACTATAGGCAAGCACCACCATGCTCAGCTAATTTTTTGACTTATTGTAGAGATGAGGTCTTGTCAGGTTGCCCAGGCTGGTCTCGAACCCATGGGCTCGGGCAATCCTCTCACCCCCACCTCCCGATGTGCTGGGATTATAGGTATGAGCCACTGTGCCGGGCTTATTGTGCATCTTAATAGTCCATCTCTGTGTATGTTTTTAGCTGTAAGGCTGTAAATCTCCTGGGAGGAAGGCTTCACTTTGTCCTGGTTGTAACCCCAGCCTAGAGCCTGGTTCCTGACATTCAATATGAAAATTTAATTAGATGAGAATAAAAATAGCCAGCATTCATTGGGTACTTACTGTACTTCCGATACATACTGAGACTAACACTCCAAATACATCTCGTTTGATCCTTGAGCAAAGTCACCATTGTAGAAAGGAGGAAACCGTGGTCTTGAACCAGGCCTATTCAATCTGAGATACCTGGTCTGGACCCCAGATCACATTGCTGCCCTGGGACTCTTTTTTTTTTTTTTTAAGAGTTGGAGTCTCACTTTGTTGCCCAGACTGGAGTGCAGTGGCCGCTCCCGGCCACCGCAACCTCCACCTGCTGGGCTCCAGCGATCCTTCCACCTCAGCCTTCCAAGTAGCTGGAA
>NW_007231581.1:0-52096 GCF_000164805.1 Carlito syrichta | reverse complement strand
TCAGGCAATCCACTCACCTCAGCCTCCCAAAGGTGCGGGATTACAAGTTGAGCCACCGAGCCTGGCTTGCCCTGGGACTCTTGCCAGTGCCTTTAATGACAACTCTGAGCTCTAGGAGGCCAGAGCCAGGTTCAATTTTCTCACCAGTGTCCCCTGTGTCTTGTACAGACAGTGGCACACAGTGATACTTAGCAGATTTCAGGGTGGACTCGTGCTGCTCAAGCAGTCTCCATTCCTCAGCATCCCCTAGAGCTGAGGACCTGGCCAGGAGCCAGAGCCGGCATGCACACCCTTGGAGGGGAGGTGACGCACGGCAGGCAGGCTCAACCTTGGGAGCTGGACAGGCCTTGAATCCTTACTGTGCAGAGGATGTTCCTGAACAATTTTTAAAAAGAAAAATATTGATGTGAATATTTAATATCCTTGTCTGCATATGCTAGTTACTAAATTTTATTTATACATAGCAACATTTTTATTTTATGTTTAAATTTTTTAAAACTAAAGATGTGGGATACAATTGAGGATTAACTACATAGTAAATAATAAATAAATAGGCTGCATGCCAGTGAAGTTTGGACTTCTAACTGGCCCTCAGTCCCCCTGGTAGTGGATCAGGTACTCTTTGTGTTGTCATGTGCCCCTCACCCTCCTCCCTTCCTCCCTCCCCTAGCAGTGCCCAGTGACTGCCCGTCCCTCCCTTGTGCTAATGTGACTGTTGTTCATGGCCCACGTATGAGTGAGAACATGTGGTATTCAGTTCTCTGTTTCTGTGATAGTTGACTTAGTATGATGGTCTCTAACTCCATCCAGCTTATTCTCCTTTATGGCTGTGTAATATTCCATCTTTTAGCCGGGATCGGTGGCTCAGCCTGTAATCTGCGCTTTGGGAGGCTGAGGTGAGTGGACTGCCTGAGCCCATGGGTTCAAGACCCACCTGGGCAATTTGGCAAGACATCATCTCTACAATAAATAAAAAAAAGATTAGCCAGGCATGGTAGCGCATGCCTGTAGTTCCAGCTACTTGGAAGGCTGAGGCGGAAGGATCGCCAGAGCCCAGCAGGTCAAGGCTACGGTGGCCGGGAGCAGCCACTGCACTCCAGTCTGGGTGACAGAGTGAGACTCCAACTCAAAAAAAAAAAAAAAATTCCGTCTTTTATATGTTCCACATTTTCTTTATCTAGTCCACTTTCAGTGAGCAGTGGAATTGGTTCCATTTTTCTGCTATTGTAAATAGCGTGGCAATAAACATGCATGTGCAGGTATCTTTTTTGCAGAACAATTTATGTTCCTCCAGGTATATCCCCAAGAGAGGGATTGCTGGGTCATATGGAAAGCCAATTTTTAGTTTTTTTAAGAATAGCCACACTGCTTTCCATGCAGGTTGAACTAGCTTGCACTCCCACCAACAGTGTGGAAGCGTTCCCTTTTCTTCATACCTGCACCAGCATCTCTTGTTTTTTTAGCTTATTAATGATAGCATAGCAACATTTTTTTAAATGGGCACATGTGTTCAATTTTGTGCCTTTCTACGAAAGCTTCAGATTTATGCTCAATGGGAGTAATATCACTTACTGTGTATGTTTTTGGGAAGATTCAATGAAATAAAATATAAAAATCTAGCACAGTGTCTAGCACTCAGTAAATGTCTGTTTTTCCTTCTCAAATGAGGTGATTTTTTGTCCCTGTGATAGTTTAAATGTAAGATTGGTGACTGAAAGGAAGGTGTAAGATAACTTGAGTCTTGATTGCTCTATGTGTCTGTTTTTTTTGACTTTTTCACTGTTTGCTCCTGAGCCAGTAGTATATTTACAGTTAATTCTGTTTGTTCCATGTCATGCCATTAGAGAGGTGCTGTCGAAGTTGGCCCACGCTCCTTCTTGCCTCTTCTCTGGTCCTGCCATCCCTTCCTTGCTCTCCCAGCTCTGTCTCTGCAGGACCCTTCCCTCTAGTATCCGTTCACCCATGCATACAGTCCACAGTCCCCACCTTAATCCATCTCCCCTCCTACTGCTCTGATTTCTGTTCCCTTTGACAGCAAACCTTCTTTAAAAACTTGACGTTAGCTACTGTCTTTGTATCCTTCCCTTACATCCTTTCAGCCCATTCCAGCTGGTCTTCTGCCATTGCCAGTTTCCCAAATTGCTTTGGCCAGCACCATCAAATCATTTCCACGTACCCAAATCCAACCATTGCTTTTTAAAAATCCTCCCTTCAGCCTCTCGCCAGCATTTTCCCCCTTTTCTGTTTCTTTGAATTTTTTTATTAATATATAATCACGTTCACTGCAATACGCAAGCCCTAAGTGTGGAATACGATGTGTTCTTGCAGATACTTGTCCCGTGGAACTACCTGTGCAGCACTAGATGTGGTTGGATGGTGCTTCCTCCCCGCCTGACTCTCTTGCCTTCCTCCTGTGGCACTGGCAGGTCCTTGGCTGCCTCTCTCGTTGGCCCTTCAGCCCCTGCTCAGCCTCCAGACCGTGGCGTGTCCCAGGGCTTAGTTTTCAGGACCCCTTCTTTTTTTGCTTTACACCCTAAGGAAGCTTGTACCACTTTATGGTGTTAAATACCATCTAATGGAACAGTTTTCAGATTTGTACCTCTGACTCTGAGTTCTTCTCTTCAAACTCACGTTTCAGCTCCCAAGTTGACACTTCCACATGGAAGTCCAATAGGCGTCCCCAGGCTGACGTGTCAGAATGTGGCTGTTCACTCCACCCTCTCCATCTCTTCCCTCACCCTCCCTCAGCAGCTTCTCCATAGTTGTCTCCATCTCAGCAAGTGATTTCTCTATCCACCCGGTTGCTCCGAATGAAAACTTGGAGCTCATCTTTGATTCTTTTCCTTGCCCCCTCGCATTTAGTGCATTTTTAAATCTTGTTGATATGTGACCTGAAAATATCCTCCATCTCCAGTCCAAGTCACTGCTGCCTTCTGCATGGGCTACCACAACAGCCTGTCACTTGGAATTGTGAATCGGAGATGGTACCTCTTCCCGCTAAAAGCTTGATATCCAGAGCCCATCCTGCCTTCTTCTGTGACTTCAACTCGTATTTCACTTACTTTCTCCCAACCATGTGTGCTTCCTTCCATTTCTTCCTGCCTGCCTTAGGCCTTTGCATTTGCTGTTTTCTCTCCCTTGAACTTTCTTTCCTTACGTGTTGGGCTTTCTTGTCATAGAAGTCTCAGCATAAGCATCATCTTTCCAGAGAGACTTTTCCACGTCTCCCCTCTCCCCCACCACCCTAAGAAGCTCTCCAGTCACATTGTCATGGTTTAATCTCATCATAGCACTTACTTAATACTGGATACTGCTCCGCTTGTTTTCTGTTCCCACCACAGAATTTGTCTTCATGAAGTAGGGACTGTGCTATGCTGCTCAAAGCTGTATCCTTAATGCCTAGAACAGTGCCTGGTACTTAGTAGCTGCATAATAAATATTGACTCAACCCATAAACGAACAGATAAAATGAATACTCTTGCTTGGTTTAAGGAAGAGTGAGGGTGAGCTGCCATGAGAGGCCATGGAAGAGATTTGGGTGGCATTTATTGCAGGGAGGAACAAGTACCCATGGAGATGGTGCAGCGGGGCGATATCATCAAGGTGGTCTCTTGGGGAAAGTTCCCAGTGGATGGGAAAGCCCTGGAAGGCAATACCATGGCTGATGAGTCCCTCATCACAGGTGAGGAGGCTTGTTTCATGTTCCCTTGGGTGGGTAGCACAGCAGTTGCCAGACCACGAGTGCTGAACTGAGCAAGTGATGATTGTCTCTTCTCTACCTCTAGGAGAAGTCATGCCCCTCACTAAGAAACCCAGAAGCACCATGATCACTAGGTCTATAAATGCACATGGCTCTGTGTTCATTAAAGCCACCCATGTGGGCAACGACATCACTTTGGCTCAGATTGTAAAATTGGTGGAAGAGGCGCAGATATCAAAGGTAATGAAGAAATTTAGAAAACAGTATAATTTCAGCTTTCTCGATTTAGAAACTATTTCAAGGGTTCCATAGAATCAGACAGTTTTATTGAGTAAAGATTGACTAGTAAATACAGTTAATGAGGGAGATAAGAATCTCGATCTTTATCCGTGCTTGTAGTGTTTTATTTCTTCGTAGATTGTAATTTCCTGTGGTCTTGGTGTTTTGTTTTCACAGGCACCCATTCAGCAGCTGGCTGACCGGTTTAGTGGATATTTTGTCCCATTTATCATCATCATTTCAACTCTGACGTTGGTGGTATGGATTGTAATCGGTTTTATCAATTTTGGTGTTGTTCAGAAATACTTTCCTGTAAGTTGACTGCCTTGTGCTGTATAGTTGTTGTGTTTCACTTTACTTATTGACAGCAAAATCTAAGAGAATAGGACAAAATCTGAGAAGAGGATAGTCACTCTCCTTCAGGCTTTTATTAAAGTTACCCTTGTGTTCTACTTAGATAATTTTCACAGACACCAACTGACTCATTTGTTATGTTTAAAGCATTTATAATATGCATCATTGGCCATGTTTAAGGCTGTAAAGCATATACATAGAAAATAGTTCACTTCAAATTTTGATGGCATGATAATATTATTTAACAAGTTTTAGGAAAAATATATTTTTTGCTATCTGTATCCACCACTGCCATCTTCAACCTCCCAGCTTCCCAAGTAATGCTAACAGCATCTTAATAATTAAATATTTATTGAACACTATTTGTGAGGCAATGAAATACACATTTTTGAGTTTTAAAAAGTAAATGAAGAATACTATCTTAGGAAATTTTGCTTTATCCAACTTTTTGATATCAAAAAAGTGGAAACTACATTTTATCCCTCAAAACTTATATACTTGAGAAATAAGAACTATACGTGTCAATGATTCTCAATTGGGAGTTCTGACATTTTTGGTCTTTGTGACTGAGGGGATTCCTACTTCTGTCTAGTGGGTAGAAGCCAGTATGCTAAACATTCCGCAAGGCACAGGACAGGGCCCACAAAAAAAATTATCTGTTCCCAAATGTCAGGGGTGCCAAGATTGAAACTCCAATACCTGTAAAAAAACTAGTGACCCAGTTAGAGCAGCATTTGATAACTGTTCAGTGAGTGGAACAGTGTTTTACTTTACCTTGTTTGTTTTTTGTTTTTGTTTTTTGTTTTGAGTTGGAGTCTCACTCTGTCACCCAGACTGGAGTGCAGTGGCTGCTCCCAGCCACCGTAGCCTCGACCTGCTGGGCTCTGGCGATCCTTTGGCCTCAGCCTTCCAAGTAGCTGGAATTACAGGCACGTGCTACCACGCCCAGCTGAATTTTGTTGTTGTTGTTGTTGTTTTGAGTTGGAGTCTCACTCTGTCACCCAGACTGGAGTGCAAACCACCGCAGCCTCGACCTGCTGGGCTCCGGCAATCCTTCCACCTCAGCCTTCCAAGTAGCTGGAACTATAGGCGCATGCTACCACACCCGGCTTATTTTTTGACTTATTGTAGAGATGAGGTCTCGCCAAGTTGCCCAGGCGGGTCTCGAACCCGCGGGCTTAGGCAATCCACTCGCCTCAGTCTGAGCCACCAAGCCCAGTTTACTTTACCTTGTATCTAGCCCAATCTAATGCTTATTTTACTTGAGAGCCTTAGAATAAGAAACTAAAAATAAGGAATGGATCATTATTTTTATTTTTAAAAAATCTCTGCCCATAATTAAAGGTATGTCAGATATTTTTGGAGTGCATGCACTTACTAAGATGTCATTATCTCCCTCAAATTTCCTGTCTTAAATTGAAAAATATCCAAGTTCAGCACTTTCTGATATCTGCAGAGACCTCAGTGCTTTTAAGAGTAACATCTGAACCAGGCTCGGTGGCTCAGCCTAATCCTGCGCCTTGGGAGGCTGAGATGAGTGAATTGTCTGAGCCCACGGGTTCAAGACCCGCCTGGGCAACTTGGTGGGACCTCATCTCTATAATAAATCAAAAAATTAGCCGGGCATGGTAGCCTGCGCCTGTAGGTCCAGCTACTTGGAAGGCTGAGGCAGAAGGATCGCTGGAGCCCAGAAGGTCGAGGCTGCAGTGACCGGGTGCGGCCACTGCACGCCAGTCTGGGTGACAGAGTGAGACTCCAACTCAAAAAAAAAAAAAAAAAAAAAAAAGAGTAACCTCTGTTGGACTCAGTGGCTTAGCCTGTAATCCCGCGCTTTGGGAGGCCGAGGTGAGTGACTTGCCTGAGCCCGCGGATTCGAGACCAGCCTGGGCAACTTGGTGAGACCTCATCTCTACAATAAATCAAAAAAATTAGCCGGGCGTGGTAGTGCGCGCCTATAGTTTCAGCTACTTGGAAGGCTGAGGCGGAAGGATCGCCGGAGCCCAGCAGGTCAAGGCTGCCGTTGCCGGGAGCATGCCACTGCCCTCCAGTCTGGACAATAGAGTGAAACTACAACTCAAAAAAAAAAAAGAGTAACCTCTGAATGTATTCCTAGAATTTGCTAGTGGCTTTGCATGGCACCTGACTGCCTAAAATTTCTGCTTTCCCGGGAGAGCAACACACTGGCATGTAGCCATGGGAAGACTCAGTCCTAACCAAGTTGGAATGTGTGGTTTTCTGCTGTTCCATGCCTTTCCATCTTATTTTGACTTCTTTTGTTTTTATCTGCAATATCAGGAAGGATGCTGGCAAATGAGGTGCTGAGTGTTCCTTTCAGATACTGTCATCACTGCTGTACAAAAAATCATTTGCAGGGAAGGGTTCGTGTTAACCTCTAGAAGTCCATCCAGTCCTGTCAAAATACCAGGTGTTATTTTGACAAGAATTACTAGGATTGAAAAAAATTGCATCATCTTTATCACTAAAAATCTCTTCTTAGTGTGTCCCTTTACCTATATACAACTTTCTGTGAAAATCAAATAACCCTTTAATAATATGCCTTATTTTAGGTCCTACATTTCAAAATGAGGGAATAAAGTATAGATGGAAGCTAAGAGGTTATGGTCTGTAGCTCTGATTTAGAAAACATGCTTTTTACTGTAATTAAGTGACTATAGTATTTCTTGATTATATTCCTTAGCTACCAGCCATTTTGAAAAAAAAAAAACAACAAGATAATTCAAGCTTGCAGAATGCAAATAATAAGACCAATATGTGCCACTAAACATTTTTTTGTTTGTTTGGGGTTTACAAAGAAAATAATAGTGAAAAATTTTACTCTTCAACGAAAAGCTAAATCCATTGCTCTTAATAAGGGAGAATCGTGCTTACAGGATGTGGTCTGAACAGAGCAACCTGCTGGCCTTAAGAAAATAAAGATGGCTCCAAATCACATCCCACATTCCTAGATGTAACTGGTTTTTGTACTTTGGTGGACATCTTTCTAGTGTTGTTAAAAGACTATTACAGATATAGAAAGAATTTTGTATGAATAAAATCAAAGGACATGTCTTTTTGTACTTGATTTTTTTTGAGTCAGAGTCTCACTGTGTTACCCAGGCTGGAGTGCATTGGTACTATCACAGTTCACTGCAGCCTTGACCTCTTAGGCTCCGGTAATCCTTCCTCTTCAGCCTCCCACGTGGCTGGGACTACAGGCGCACAGCACCATGGTTGGCTAATTTTTTAATTTTTTTGTTGAGATGAGGTCTCGCTGTGTGCATTGACCAATCTGAAACTCCTGGGCTCAAGCAATCCTCCTACCTCAGCCTTCCAAAGTGATGGGATTACAGTTATGAGCTACCATGCCTGGCCTGTACTTGCCAGGCATGTACAGTCACATGTGACTGATATCTTTCATATCAATAAGTATAGATATGCATGATCATTCCTATAATTGCATAATACAGTGAGTCCCCTACATATGAACCTTCAAGTTATAAACTTTAATGATGTACACATGTGTTCCGTATGTATTACTTATCTCCACCAGGTGTCAATATAGCCTGTTAAATACATGCAGTATTATGTATCCAAGTGTGTTAATTGGGTACCTAGGCTAACGTTGTTGGACTTACAACAAGTGAACTTATGAATGTGCTCTTAGAACCAAATTCGTTCATAAGCTGAGGGCTTTCTGTACTCCATTATACACACCATATTCACAATTTAATTAACAGCCCCTATTGATTGTTTCCCTTTTTTTTCTTTTCTTTTCTTTTTTTTTTTTTTTTTGCCACTACAAAAGCAAATCACTATGCTCAATACTCTGGTGTCTTTTCTCATTTGTATGATTATTGCCTTATGGTGGATTTCTTGGAGACCCATGATTTTAAAGCCTTCCTAATGATGATAAAAATAACAATAATGTGAGGTGAGTGGATTGCCTGAGCTCGTGGGTTCGAGACCCGCCTGGGCAACTTGGCGAGACCTCATCTCTACAATAAAAAAAAAAATCAGCCGGGCATGGTAGCGCACGCCTGTAGTTCCAGCTACTTTGAAGGCTGAGGCAGAAGGATCGCCGGAGCCCAGCAGGTCGAGGCTGCGGTGGCCGGGAGCGGCCACTGCACTCGTCTGGACGACAGAGTGAGACTCTAACTAAAAAAAAATTTTTTAAAATAACAATAATGTAGTAGGTAAAATTGCTTAGAAGCCTCTTCTATGCAAGGTGTTGTGCTATGTGTATTTATATGAAGGGGACCCCCAAAAAACCAGATTATCTTTTGAAGGGCGGGTCCCTTATAGTGTAGGCTTCCCCTGCTAGGTAAGTGTTCTAGAACCTGTCCATATCAGTGTACCAGCTAGCATTGTTGTGAAAGCTGTATTCTGCTTCAGTGAATTTTTTTGTTTTGTTTTGAGATTTCTTTCAACACATTTGTCCATTTCATGATGGGTGCTTTACAAAGTGCACCTGCTCACACCATGCTGAGTGTTCAGCAGTTTTGGAACAAAAACAGCATGACCCCTGTGCCCCACCCTCCCTATTCATCTGATCTCACCCCAAGCAACTTTTTTTTGTTTCTCTGGATAAAAAAAGTCCTTGAAGGGAAATGTGTTGCCAATGTGGAAACAAATAATGGCAGAAGCACTAAAAATCATCCAAACTGACAAGTTCAAAAGCTGTTCTGAACAGTGGAAAAAGTGTCTTGATGGGTATATTGCATCAAACAGGTGACTAAAGTTTAAACATGTAAGAATAAATACACAATTTTTAAAAAATAAATTTCAGGGTATTTTGGGTCCCCCCAGTATGTTTTAATATGCGTATTGCCTCGTTTAATCCTTAGCAACCTATGAGCCAGGTATTATCATCTCTATTGTGGGTATGAGGAAACTGAGGTGCAGAGAATTGAAGTTAGTGTCAAAACCAGGATATGGATCTACATGGTCTAACCCCAGAGTCTGCATTCTTTCCCCCGTAGAGTTTTTATGCTACCCTGCTCCTGTAATGCCCCTTTAAAGGAAGCCTGTAAGTTTGAAAACTGGAATGTAAATGAACTCTGTGATATTGAAGCAGCATAGAATGCAATTTTGTTTCCTAACCCCAAACTCATCATGTTGTCTCATGCCCCACTGCACCCCTGAAATATTCTTATGTGAGTAGAATTCTAGGAGCTTCCTCACTGAATTCTCAACCTGTCTCTGTCTCTCTCCTCTTTTCAGAACCCCAACAAGCACATCTCCCAGACAGAGGTGATCATCTGCTTTGCATTCCAGACATCCATCACAGTGTTGTGCATGGCCTGTCCTTGCTCCCTGGGACTGGCCACACCCATGGCGGTCATGGTGGTCACCGGGATGGCTGCACAGAATGGCATCCTCATCAAGGGGGGCAAGTCCCTGGAGATGGCCCACAAGGTCAGCCTGCACCAAGGTTTTCCTGGTCCTCCTCTGGGGTGTTGGCTGAGGTGATTTGCTGAAGAGACCCTTAATTAAAATAATATCTGTTTACTATTTCATATTGAGAGAAAAGCTGGAACTCCCCTCTGAGGGCAGCAGTGCTAAGTAGAATGAGAATTCAAGTCTAACTGAGACTGACAGCAGCAGCAGTGGCAGCTGACAATCACATAATGAAACACTTTATAAATATTAATTGTATAATTGCATTACAGTCTTTGCAGCAGAGACTTATTTTTCCCATTTTACTGATGAGGAAACTACAGCAGAAGGAGGTTAGGACTTGCCCAAAGGCCTGCAGCTAACCAGTGGCAGAGCCAGGATTCACATCCAGGTTGTCAACTCTAGAAGGAAAGTTCCATCTCAGCAGCCATAAGATTAGTGGCGAGTCCTATGGCCTTGGAGGAGTGAGGAGTGAGCACCAGTGTTGATGAGGAATCATCCTATTCCCAGCATTCCAACCCCTGACCTTCCACACTTCCATGTCTTTATTCAGTGTTTGCTGAGCACTTTCCGTGTGTGGGCCCCACACCAGGTTCTAACACTGGTCAAGGAGCTGATGGTTTAGAGGGAAAGACAGGTATCGAATAAGTAAACAACAAATGCTGAGTATTATAAGACACTGTGAGATACCATGGGGACACTTTAACAGGGGCCTCCCAGACTCAGTGTGTTGAACTCAGGAACAGGGGGTGGTGCAGGTGTTCAGGGAAGGGAATTCAAAGGTTAATCCAGACAACAGAGGATCAAAGAATGTTCTGGTGGTGGGAACAGCAGGTGGGAAGAACTGTGAAGGCTAAACTTTTCCTCACCATTGTAATCCCAGCATCTATCCCAACCCATTGAGATCCTTCAGACTTATTTGCTGAATACATAAATGAGGAACTGGGAGAAAATCATTGAGAGAGAGGAAAAAACTAGAAATGAGGCTATGGAGGGAGGGGCCAAAATATGTAAGGCTTAAGGTTTAAGAAAGGGTCTGAACTTCAGCCTAGAAGGATAGAGGCCATGGTGGGGTATGATGAACCTACGTGATGTTTCTAGATTATGTGTTGGCAAATCCTTCTGGCACTTAGCTTCAGAAACAAAAAGTTGAATCTATTGTTTTTGAATAAAGGGAATATCGTTTTTATGGGATGTGGTCTGAACAGAGCAACCTACTAGCCTTAAATAGGGTTTGCCAAAGTGTGCAGTTCAGGGATTGGTAGACTTTAAGAAGCAGGGGCTCAGAGCTCTGCCAACCCTGCCCTTGGAAGTGCAGGAGTCCAAGTGTGGCTGCTGCTGATGTCTGAGACCACATGCGTGGGGACTAGCGCAAACCACCCTTGACCAAGTGGGACAGATTTAAAAACTGACTTTGGGGGTTACTTGTCATTGTAGCCATAGAATAGCCCTTTCCTTTCTTGAACTCGGAGTATGAGGACTCCATATCCCAGTAGATTTTGCATTTTTGAAGGCAAGAGGAAACAGCGGAGGAGGAAGAAGGACCCCCAGGGTCCTGACTACTGAGCTGACATGAGGAAGTTGCAGATGGTGTCACTGTCTGGGCGATGGTGCTGTGTCATCCCTGGTACAGCTGAGTGAATTTCTGGCTTTGCCTAGTCAAGGTAAAGCCACAGTGTAGGCATTTTTGACTAGGGAAACAGTCTCATTGCAGCAGGAGTTGTTGAACCCTGGAGATCGACTGTGGATAAAGGAGTGTTGGCAGATTGGGTTAAGTTCTGCCTCAAGATTATGTGGACTAGGAAAGCTCCTTCTGTCTGTGTTATAGTCACTGAGGTGAAGTTGTTCTTGGCAGATAAAGACTGTGCTGTTCGATAAAACTGGTACCATTACCCAGGGTCATGAGAGTCCTCCTGCTTGTAGATGTGGCCACACTGCCTCTCAGGAAGGTTCTGGCTGTAGTGGGGACTGCAGAGGCCAGCAGCAAACACCCCTTGGGCGTGGCAGTCACCAAATATTGTAAAGAGGTACATCAGCCTTGCCATGGCTCTGTCCTTCCCCCTTCCCTTCCTTGTCTTCCTCCCCACCTCTTCCTCTGCCTCTCCCTTTCTCCCACCTCCTTTGCTTCTTACCACATGCCTTTTCCTGGCTACCCTCAAGGAGGCCTTCACTATGTGGCCTAGAAAACCACTTTAGCAGGCCCCTCTGGAGCAGGTGAAGGGAGGACTCACAGCCAGTCCTTACCACAGTTCCAGATTATCACAAAAGAAGTTCAGTGTCACTGCCATTTGCCAGGCACTTGGCACTGGGCTCGAAACAACAAAAAGAATAAGATGTAAACTCTGCCCCCCGGGAGCTTACAGTCTTCAGGGAAGTCAGGCAGTCTAGAGGCTCAGACTTTGTAAGTGCTTAGCGCAAGGGGATACAAACATGAAATAGGAGTATTGGGGTAAGAGGGAGAAATCCACTCCCCTGGGAACATCTGGAATTTACAGGAGCCCACAGAGGTGAGTTGGAGTACCCAGTAGATTCTTGGCTCAGTTGGTGGAGTAGCTTGCACTCCCTTGGTCACTTTATGAAAGGGCCTATTTTGTTTTCTCTGTTTTCAGTCTGAATATAGAGGCAGTAGAATGTGCCAGAATATTCCTAGACAGAGGACCTTCCAGAAACCTTATTTCTAGCTCTGTCGTTCATGTAGGGTCAGACAGATCGCAGCTTCACATCTTCCTGGTGTTTCTGGGAGAATCTCACTGTCCACTAGTCATTCGCTATTTGCTGTTTTGCTCCCCTTTCTCCCCTGCCTTCCCATGCCTTCCTCCTCCAGGATCTGATACTTGAACAAGTGTCCCTTGATAGCCTCAAAATAGCTATGTTGCTAGCTGTTTATTCCATCATTTTTATGGAGGTATTTGCAACATAAGATTCCTATCTTCCTCTCTTTGGCACCTGTACCCTCTTTGATTTGAGGTGTTTGGTGTGAATTGCCTTTCTCTGTTCTCTCTGCAGTCTCTTCACTCTCAGGAGGCATCCACCCAGAGGGAGATTTTAGGCTGTTTTGCCTTATTGATTTTAATAGCTATGATAACTTTATCAGACTCAGGAAAAATAATAGCTGAGTCCTAGTCACCCTTTTAACCCTTCCCGCCAATTCTACTCCCCTTCCCTCCTCTCTCTCTCTCAATCCCCACTCCATTCCTGGCTTGCCTTTCTCCTTCTCACTTCACCCCCTCAGTTTTCTGGTCCTCTCCCGCTCCCCTGCCTTCACAAGAACTTGGAACAGAGACCCTGGGATACTGCACAGACTTCCAGGCAGTGCCAGGCTGTGGAATTGGGTGCAAAGTCAGCAACATGGAAGACATCCTGGCCCACAGTGAGCGGGCCAGTCACCTGAATGGGGTTGGCAACCTTCCTGCGTAAAAAGGTATCCCGGCCCTTTTCTCTGCATCTAGACCTGTTGGTGGCTGGGCCCAGCTGGGTCAAAATGGAGGTATGCCAGATCACAGAGAGCACTATGCCAGGCCCCGAGATTTCCTCTACTGTGCAGAAATGTGGCTGATGGCTGGGGCACCCACACTGCCTCCCCCAGGAAAGCCTGCAACTTTTCTTGTGTTCTTTGATGCATCTAAATGTTGATGCTTATGGCTGGCAAAAAGTGGTATATAGTATTGCTTAGCTGGCCCATAATTTTGATTCTCCTCTTTCTTGTCCAGCTTGATCTTGCTTCTTATAAGCTACAGAGTAGACAGTGGGAGAATTCCTTTTTTGCTTGCAATCTCCCTCTCATGTGGCTGAACTATGATGGAATGTGTAGCACTTACAGAGCTGGGAAAGGAGGTTGGGGAGAGCAGATGGAAATGGCTGTCCAAGCCAAGAAGGGACACTGCTTGGAGCAGCAGCTCTTTCAAGACTAGCCTTTCCCACTCTAAGGTAGCTTGCCAGCCATCGACATAAAAGGGTGGAAAACACCCCAAACCCCAAAACCTATATCTAGTATTTTTCCTAAATATTTTGGTAATGAAATCTCGATTTAAATTGTGTTGTTCGAAGCCATCGACCACCTTCCAGCAGTTGAAACCCTAGGATGACCTTTCCATTAGAGCTTCCCGGGGCTGACCATGCAACAGCATACTGTTAGAAGGTGCCAGGTGGAAGGTGCACCTGGCCTCTCAAGAGGTGTCATTATAAAACATTTCACAGAAATAGACTTGTCTGATTATTTGTGGATTCACCTGGGACATTGATACCAAACAGTAATGAATCTAGTCAACACTTGCTTTGAGTGTTGGGCAGATAACTGTTTCTAATCTCTTTAGACAAAGAATCATAGCTCTAAAGGCAAATAAGGACGTTGCATTGCATGATGTTTAATGTGTTAAGAAATATTTTCACACATATAGCATGTGCTGTCAATGCCCCCATTTTAATTCACACGCTCTACACATTAATTGTACTTTTTTTCTGGTCCTTTAAGGATGGTGTCAGGAAAGGTGCTTACTGGGTTATAGTTTCTCAGAATGATTAAATGGATATTTTGCCATTAAAAGGGTCGCAAGGTTTTTAGTTCATAGTGAACTTGGACTATGTAGGAATAACCACTGTCTCTTGAATAGATGCAATCTCTCAGACCTTCTCTGTGCTGATTGGAAACCGTGAGCGGCTGAGGCGCAACGGCTTAACCATTTCTAGCGATGTCAGTGACGCCATGACAAATCACGAGATGAAAGGACATTTATCAAATTTTAATATGTATTGAGTTCTTAGTATGAGCCAGGCACTTTGCAGAATAGCATGTGCTCCTTGCAGAAAATTTGGAAAATTAAGAGAGCTGTAAAAAAGAAAATGAAATCACTCATAATCCTACTCCTCAGGGTGCCACTGTGAACATGTTGATACTGCTCCAGACTTTTGTGTGATTCTGCAAATGTGTGTAATTTTAAAAAATGAAATCAAGACCATGTTATATTGTGTAATTTGGTGTTTTGGTTTTTGCATGTAACATTATGTGATGAGAACCATTGCAAGCATGACTGCGTATTGGTGTGGGTGTCCATCCCACATGGTTGCTCCCGTGGACTGGTTTGTTCCAGGCATGCTCTGCGGGATGATCGCCATTGCAGATGCTGTCAAGCAGGAGGCCACGCTGGCTGTGCACACACTTCAGAGCATGGGTGTGGACGTGGTTCTGATCACAGGGGACAACTGGAAGACAGCCAGAGCCATTGCCACCCAGGTGCGGCCCCTTAAAATTACACATCGTGTTACACTCACAGAAGCAGCTAGGAATGAAAATGAGCACCAGCACACCCAGAGTTCAACTTTCCTTCTCTTTCGCCTTCACTGGGTACTTTTCACCCCATTCTGTTCAAGCAGTGCGGTGTCCCACACGAGACCACCGTGCTGCTACCACAAAGAGCTGGTCCCTGGAACCTAGCTATACACATCCCTAGAAAAAGCAGTTCCAGGGTTCTCTAACCATTTCTCAGACTTTGCAGTAGGAAAACTTTTTTAAAAAGTTGTGGCTCAAGGGCTAAAATAGACATTTCCTAACCTTTCTGTTAGGGGAAGGTTTTGCCAGCTCATCTCTTCTCATTCGGGTGCTCAGATATGCCTCAGTGCTGGGCGAGTTTGGGCCCTAAGGACAGCACTGCTGGAGGGCTACCTGACTCCTACTTGTCAGTGACTGGATTCCGGGAAACTGTACTCTCTGCAAGCGAATGTAGAGCCATGTGCCTGAAGTTCATTGCATCCTATGAGGGAAGCTGAAGTGCCTGTTTTCTGTAGTCCCGCTTGCTGTTGATGACTTGCTGTCCTCCCCTTTTCCTGCTTGTTCATTCATTCATCAAACACTTAGGAAGCACAAGAACCATAAGAGGTACAGGGCCAGGCACTGTGAGGAGTGAAGGGGGACCCCGCCCTTGATGGGCTTATGGTCCTGCGGGTAGGGTGGACCAGCAACTGGGCATAGGTCTGATAAGTGAGAGAAGGGTTGGGAAAGGAAAACAGAGACTTTCCAGGACAGAACAGCAGTGTGAGCATCACCCAGGGACACAGAGTAGTACAGAGACTTCAGTGATTCTTTGCAGGGAGCTGAATGGTACAGAGCCTAGCATCAGCTGCAGGCCATCAGGCAGAGGCCAACCCAAAGGGTCTTAAAGACAGACCCCAAGAGCATAGTCATTGTCCTCAGGGAGGTGGTGGTATCCACTGGAAGATGCACAACAGGAGAGTCATAGGGCCACATGGTAGTTGTTTTGGAAAGACCTTGGGGGCAACACGTGGAGGAGGAGCAAGGTGGACGGGGAGGCCAGCAAGGGGCTGTTTGCTCATCCAGGAAAGGATGGTGCCTAAATCAAGGCAGGGCATTGGGGCAGGAGTTGGGGAGAAATGTGCCCTGTGACACTCACCTGCCTGACATCATTGACTGGACCTGGAGGCTGAGGGCGGAGGGGCCAGGGTGACTTGGTGTTTCTGCTATGGTCCGATGTCTTCTGCCAATGCTGGGTGTTGCTTTCCTTTCCTCTCAGGCTGGCATCAACAAGGTCTTTGCAGAAGTGCTGCCTTCTCACAAGGTGGCCAAGGTCCAAGAGCTCCAAAAGAAAGGGAAGAAAGTCACCATGGTGGGAGACGGAGTCAACGACTCCCCAGCCTTGGCCCAGGCAGATATGGGCGTTGCCATTGGCACCAACACAGATGTCACCATCGAGGCAGCTGACGTGGTCCTCATCAGAGTGAGTGCGACTGTGGCCAGGCTGTGGGCAGATTGCGGGAACAGTGAGGGCCATGGGACAGAGCCCTTCCTCACTGTGTGTTCCTCTTCTCTAGAACGATCTACTTGATGTGGTGGCTAGCATTCACCTTTCCAAGAGGACCGTCTGGAGAATGTGTATCAATCTGGTCCTGGTGCTGATTTATAACCTAGCTGGTATACCCATTGCAGCAGGTAAGGACAGCTCTCACCCGCTGTGTTGTCTGTGGCTGCAACTGTGGCTAGAAAGGCTTCTCTCTTTCTGGTCCCTGCTGGACTTAGTGAGTAGTCCACCTTCGCTGGCTGACTGGCTAGAGGAATTTTAGAAAGGTGGGTTTATTTTGTCCCCTCCCTTCTAGTCTCTAAAGATGGATGAGAAACTGCTGAGAAGACCCCAAACCTTCATTCACTCTAGTTCCTTCTTAAAAAATGGTCAAGATGCTTGGTTGTTTATTTACTGGGGACCTGTTTTCTGAATCATTAAGACATACACTCTGAGAAATAAACATTATTAAGAGTTATGGAGTACCTGCTACATGCTAGACAGTGAGTGGTGTTCCAGAACATTAATCCTGCCCAGGTTTCACTCTGACTCACACAAGTGATCATGGAAAGAAATGAATTTTTCCTACTTTGTAGCCCTCCTCCCCCACCCAGGGGAACCAGGTGGGGGGGACACATTCCAGACCCTTCTGCAAGACAGTGTTCCTCCATGGACTGAGAAGACTTGAATTTTTAAATGCAATTTTCCTATCTCTGTTCCCCTGTTGTGTCCAAGAGGTTAGCAGTGTCTCATATAACAGAATTAGTGTGTCCACCTCAGCGTCATAAGCCCAGTGTGTCAGGCAGGTTTACCTCCTGGCCCCAGAGCCAACTCAGGAGCTTAATTCCCTCTGGTGGTTGTGCCCCTGCCACAGATAAGTGACAAGCCTGGCCTGAACTTCCTGTCTTTGTCCTGGACCTGGCTTTCATGCCTCCTTTAAAGATGTTAGGCGTTCTGGAGGTGAGGTAATCTGTGTATCATCAGCTATGATCATCAGCTATGCTTGCCCCTGTGGGACTGTGGCTCTAGGACAGCTGGCTCCTGTCCTCCTGCTGCCTCCCTCCTCCGCTTGTGCCTGCTCCTCCTGGGCACCATGGCTGGAGCTCTCCCTGAAACTGGGGATGCCACCTGTGGGTGGTTCTGAGAAGAACAGGCAGGTGGAAGAGAGCCAGGCCCACTCGACAGCACCCCACGCTAGCTCTCTAGGACAGCCCCACCTCAGGGCCAGTGGGCATGTGGTCACCACCTATCTGCAGAGGCTTCTGAACACCCCAGGAGGAGACCTCCCTGAGGTGACTGAGGGTGGGTCCCAGCCCCCTGTTGGAGGCCCTCTCCTTGCTCTGGACCCTGGGCCACAATGTGAGTACGAGCTCTTCCCTCGCAGGTGTTTTCATGCCCATTGGCATTGTGCTGCAGCCATGGATGGGCTCAGCAGCCATGGCGGCCTCCTCCGTGTCAGTGGTGCTCTCATCTCTACAGGTCAAATGGTGAGTCTGTGCAGGGTGGGACATCCTTGGAGACTACTAGGAGGCCCTGTCACTCTGCATATTCTCCACAGGTTGGCACTTACCTCTGGCTCCCCATTCATTCACCTGAGGCAGACACCACAGGGGCAGCCTGTATGGACTAGGGGTGTGTGTGTGTGTGTGTGTGTGTGTGTGTGTGTGTGTGTGTGTGTGTTGACTTATCAGCATATGACCCAGTGATTCACTACTGAACAGAATGGACTGTTCTCACTATGCTGCTCAGGGGCTGTTTATGCATCACATAGACTTGGGGTCCCTGTGTATTTTCATTTTTCCTTCTTTAGAAAAGATGCTCATTTATTTGTTAACACATTCATTTAACAAACATTAATGGCAGCCTAGAATGTGTCAGGCATTTGCTTAGACATTTCTAATCAGGTGAACTTTACTGGAGCCATAGGAGTTTAGTGACCTTTTCCTTTAAATTCTGTGAGATTTAGATATTGAATGTTATTGAAAGATTGATAAGAGGCCTTCAGCAGGCTTCAAGGAAAAAAAGAAAAGAACTTGTGTCCAGAGTGGCTCAGATGCTCTTTCTTGTATTCTTGCTTTCCAGCTATAAGAAGCCTGACCTGGAATGGTACAAGGCACAGGCATCCCAGGTCAGTGTGTACATCGGCATGGACGACCAGTGGCGGGACTCCCCCAGGGCCATGCCATGGAACCAGGTCAGCTACGTCAGCGAGGTGTCTCTGTCCTCCCTGACGTCCAACAGGCCATCTTGGCACAGTGCTGCAGCAGACGACAGTGGGGCAAGTGGTCCCTCCCTGCTCCTGAACGACAGGGACGAGGAGCCGTATATCTGACTGCTGCAGGTGGGGGCGACCCAGGGCGGGGCACCTGCATCTACTCAACGATTAAGCTGAGCAGGCAGCACCAGCAGCCGCAGCGAGAGGAGGCGAGGCTGGCACCAGCTTTGGGGACTTCCATGCCCTGGACCTTTCCAGTCATCCACCCTTGCGGCACACGACCTCGTCTAGGTAGAGCTGGCAGTGGCCTGGAGAGAGCTGCCCTGGCAGGATCCTGCTGCCTTACTATGCTGTTGGCCTGGGCTCTGACAGAAGCCTCACTTGGCTTCTAGAAGATGAGAGACACGTCAGACCCCTCACAGCCCTCTGCTTGTAGGATTTGGGATGACTACTTAGAAACAAGGGACAGTCTCATCAGGACTGAAAACCTAGCTGGTCCTTTCCAGAGAACGCTTATGAAACTTGCAGTCAGCCTCTTTTTGATGACGCTTGTGTGCGTCATGTTCCTGAGGCCACAGTTTACCTCAAGTGCACCTGTTGACCTGTTTTCTGCTAGCACAATCTCTTTTCTCCCCTTCTGTGTGCTTGTCTTTCTTGACACTGGGGACACCCTCCCACACACTTGTCAGTTCTGAAGGTAGGACTGACGTCCTGATGGCCCCTACTGCTGCTCTCAGGGTTTCTCCAAATGCCCTGGCACGTGCACTTCAGCTTGAGCCTGCTTACACACTCGCCCCCGCCACACACTCAGCCCCCCACATGCTCACACCCTTCAGCTCATACCCCCCCCACAGTTTGCCATATCTTCTTCACCTGGAGGAGAGTTATTTTTTAAGGACCATTTCTCTGTGGAGTCATGGCTTCTCCATAGAATGCTATTGCTGATCAGCTGGAGTGAGGGCCTCAGCCTGAAATGAGAGTCCAAACCTGGCTCCCTGTGGGGTAAGGTGCTCGTGACCCAGGGTGTCCTTCTTTATTCCTGCTGCAGCCTGTGGTGCTCAAAACAGGTGCCCGTGGGAGGCACGTACATGTAGGAGGCACCCTGCATAGCCCCAGAAACTTCGTTTACAGGTCTTCTGTGTGACTGTCACCTGTGGGATCCAGTAGAGAAGTCATGTCACTAGTACCCCTGGTGTCGTGTAACGCAGAGGAAATTGTGCTGCCCCAGGAAAAGGAAAGCGTGTTCTCTTCTGCAAGCCTGCCTTCTGCATGCTGCAGGGCCTTCTTGGGAAATGGGTGGCCACAGCTTTCCACAGGGAGAGTTCGTGGACCTGTCAGTGGCTCTTTATGGTTATGTGATAGCAAGGGGCACGTATGGGTCCAGTTTTAGAATGAAGTGATAGACACAACCACACAGGACCAAACTGGTAGGATCAGATGAAATTCTAAGGTGAAGCCCTTTTCTCACACACAAAATCATTTTAGTTACTTATTGAGTGTCCATTGTTTGCCAGGGGCAGTGTTAGCTATATAACTTTTTATAGGTTACCTCTAATCCTTCCATCAAACTAGCAAGGTAGCTATTGTCAACATTTTGCAGGCAAGGGAATGGGATCAGAGAGGCTGAGTACCTTGCCCAGGTTCACACAACTGGTATACATACCATGTCTGCTGGCTCTGAAGGCTTTTCTCTAATTCCCCTGCTGCCTTGGGTGTCCATTTGCTTGATAAGAATAAACAAAAAGGTTCTTACCTCCTGGGAGGACAGGTCTGCCAGGTGGTGTATCAGTTGTATCAATATAGAGTGCAATTGACACAAGGTCCTCTCTCCCTCGCCTTCCCCTTCGATGGTTAGTTTCCATTTTTGCATATAATGTAGTTTTTGCCAGATTTTATCTTATGAAACCTTAGCCAAGGGTTTTGTTGAGTTTTTATTGTTTTGATTGTGTACCCTCCCTTCCCCCATCTGTTCGTGGTTGTATCATCTCTTTATTCTAGCTCAGGGAATATTTCCGATTTTCTGACCAGGCTAATAATTATCTAAAGAATCTAATTGTGTTGAATTTTTAAAACTTAAATATAAGCATTAACCCGGCTCAGTGGCTCAATCTGTAATCCCAGCGCTTTGGGAAGCTGAGGTGAGTGGATTGCCTGAGCCCGTGGGTTTGAGACCTGCCTGAGCAACTTGGCGAGACCTCATCTCTACAATCAATCAAAAAATTAGCCGGGCGTGGTAGAGCATGCCTGTAGTTCCAGCTACTTAGAAGGCTGAGGCGGAAGGATCACCAGAGCCCAGCAGGTCGAGGCTGCGGTGGCCGGGAGCAGCCACTGCACTCCAGTCTGGGTGACAGAGTGAGACTCCAACTCAAAAAACAAACAAAAACAAAAAAACATAAGCATCGTGTTCATCTATGGATATGAGAATATTTATGTAATTTTATAGAAAATAACTTTTTAGATGTTCCAAGTATAAAGAATTTTTTGAAAATTTTCATCAGATAAAAATTTCTACTTCTAAATTTTCCACGTGCTGTTAGAATAAAGTTTCTTTTATTCCTTTAAAATCATCTTGGCTGGTTCTGCCTTTGAGTGAGACACATGTGAGAGGCCAGTGCAGCTCTGTCTCCAGTGAGGTGCTGGTGTGGCTCCACAAAAGGGCCCGTGAAGTGACCAGAGCCTTCTTGATCTGCCATCCCCAACACTGGTGTGAGCACCTCTCCCTAATGTAAATGCTGGCCTCCATGGTATGGGGAGGTTTCTGGAAGGCAGCCCCTGTCAGCGTCTGCATTGCTGGACTCCCAAAGACCCCAAAAGGGAAGGCACTGTGTCCAAGAGGCTGAAAAAATGGCTCAGAGTCATCGAACGAGACATGGGCTTTATTCAAGAACTTACTAACAGGAAAAGTGATAACAGGAGTGACTGGCTTGACAGGGAAAAAAACCACTCCCCACTGGAAAAGGCACACAGGTTACATAACATGTTCCATAGGGCAGAGTGCCAGTCTAAGTGTGAAAAGGGTGGGGTTTCTAGTGCGCAGGTGCAGTATGAGAACACAGTTATTTAAACCTCGCGTGCACAGAAAAGCTGCAAATTCTGATAGGGGTGGAATTTTTAGCATTAGAATGAACTAAAGGTAGCCAAAGGTTATGGGCCTTGATCTAAGCGTGCCCAGTCGGATCTGAACCAGCCCAAGGGGAGCTGACAGCCTCAAGGAAGGGTGCACGAGAACATTCACTGTTCACAGTCGCAAAATGTGGGCAGCAGGCTCTCAGAATGCTTCATCCGTGGCCTCAGCATGCCCTCTGCACCCAGGCATGGACCCTGAGGGGAAGGGGACATCTCCCAGAAGCCCTCCCTGAGCCCCAGCCACCCATTTGGGGCCCTATTCAGGGTATGCTCATGTTGTCACTGGGTGTGTCACCCTACAGCGTCCCTACCCCATGGGCCAACGCAGGCTTACATCACCCTATCAATGTGTACTTCTCTGCTATCTATAAGACGCTGTTCTCAGACACATACACCTCAATCATGAGTAGGTTTTGGGTTCCTTGGCCCTGAAGAAGTGGGGCCTGGGGAGTAGCAGAAAAATCTTCACCAAGGGGCTCTGCTGGGAGAGCTCTGTGAGCATCCTGGGGTTACAAGGGGCCCCCAGTGAACTATACCTAAGGGAGGTGACTAATTTTTCATCCAAACCAGTACACTTTTAAGAGCAGAAGGAAGCACCTTTTTTTATTTATTTTATTTTTATTTTTTTAGTTAGAGTCCCACTCCGTCGCCCAGGCTGGAGTGCAGTGGCATACTCACGGCCACCCCAGCATCGACCTGCTGGGCTCAGGCAATCCTTACACCTCAGCCTTCACTATTAAAAGTTATGCTAGGACAACTGGCCTAAGCCAGAACTAGCCTGGCAAACTGGGACAGATGGTCACCTTCCTTAAAAGAGACTGACACACAAAACTACCCACTTTAGAACTTTGCCCAATTGTGGGTTCCAGAGGCATGCTGTTGACATAATCCTTTATCACATGTCAATGTACATCCACCTCTTGGTACCCACACTTCCCTGTTGAATAATTGAGGTGATTATCTTGGGGGTCAGTATGACTGCACAGCTAGATGACCAGCCCTGGGGATACCACATACAGGAACATTACAGAGCCTTCCAGCACATCCTGGAGAACTTCATGCCTTGCGTGCTTGACTGGTTTTTGGAATGCGGGGTACAGAAATTTCATGTTGTGTGCAGGTCTCACTTTGGAAAGAGGGTGGTTGTCGCTTGGGAAGAGATCCCTTTTCTTCAGAAGATAGGTGCTTTCTCAAACTTGAGCAAATTGTTTTTTGATAGATTCCTCCTCCTGCACCAGAATAAGTCACAGCATTCCTGCTACATTTTCAGTCTTTGAATATTAGTGAAGAATTGTGATGACAGTATCTTGTATATAAATGAATGTAATAATTCTAGTTTAAAAACTGGCATTTGGAAAATTGACATGTCAGAAAATAGGCCCCCAATTATTCTGCTAGTTTACTAAGGAACCAAGATTAATAGAGGTGACCTTAACTTTTTAAAAATCCAGCATAGATCAAAATCAGCCACTCAAATAATTAGAAGACAATTGTTTGAATTACAGAAGGATGGAAAGTTTTTTGCTCTAAAAAATTTATGTCAGTACTTCAGTAGGTAAATTCCCTAAAGTGTATAAAATTGAGTTATAAAATGTTTTTTAATTGCATCTTTTGTTTAAAAGAAAAAAAGCAAGGAATGCATACTCCATTTCCCTTTTCACATTACCTTGATGTGTGGGAAAGCTGATTAGGTATTGGTACGTATTGTGAAGCAGGCAGGAAGGAAACCGCTCTTCTTTCTTCATTTTCAAACTCAACTTGCACGGGTTCATGCACACTATTGTCTGGGTTTTCTTTCCAGAAGATGTTCCAGGAAGGTCAGGCGACAGGCAATGTTCAGATACCTGCAGACTGCCAGGTGCTGGGTGCCTGGGCAGGCTCTATCACTCATGTTTCGTGTCTGGTACTCACAATGGTGTTTAGAGCCAATTGTGTCACTGTCTCATTTCCACAGGCAGGGAACCAAGCCTCAGGTGCTGTACTTCCTGTCCAGGAGACAGCAGGCGTGTTCCAACCCCCTTGGCTCTGACCCCAAAGTCCATAATCTATGATGCTCCCTCTGAAAAGCTCCCTCTCCTCCCAAAGGTAAATGCTGAAACCTTCCTTAGCGGGAGAATCTGCTTCCCCGCCTCACCCCTAGTCCCCTTACAATGGGCAAAAGAGGCAACCTTTATCAGGGCAGTGTGGTTTATCTCAAGAGCCACCAGGTGTCTCTCTACCAAAATAACTTTCCAGTCTGCAGCCGGAGCCAAATTCTCTTTATTATTTTTTATGCATCTGGAAATTCAAATGAGCATGATCATAATCAAAACACAAAAGAAGAGCAGGCGAGTGTGAGACTAGGGGTTAGTCCTGGCACTGGGTGTCTCCAAGCTACTAGCAGCCCAGGGTTTTAGAGCCTTCTTAGATTTGCATTTCACTGCCCAGGGTACATGTTGAGATGACTCAACAATCATCATATTTCTCTTTATCATCATGTGCATCTGAGCTTCATGTTAGATATTCCTGGATAGGTACAATGGTTCACGCCTGTAATCCTAGCACCTTGGGAAGCCAAGGTGGGAGGACTGCTTGAGCCCAAGAGTTTGAGTCCAGCCTAGACAACATAGCAAGACTTTGTCTCTACCAAAAAAAAAAAATTAAAAATTAGCTGGGTTAGCTGGGCTTGGTGGCTCAGCCTGCAATCCCATACTTTGGGAGGCTGAGGTGAGTGGATTGCCTGAGCCCACGGGTTCGAGACCTGCCTGGGCAACTTGGCGAGACCTCATCTTTACAATAAATCAAAAAATTAGCCGGGCATGGTAGTGCATACCTGTAGTTCCAGCTACTTGGAAGGCTGAGGTGGAAGGATCGCTGGAGCCCAGCAGGTCGAGGCTGCGGTGGCTGGGAGCGGCCACTGCACTCCAGTCTGGGTGATAGAGTGAGACTCCAACTCAAAAAAAAAAAAAAAATTAGCTGGGTGTAGGGCTCATGTCTACTGTAGTTTCAGCTCCTTTGGAGGCTGAGATGGAAGGTTCACCTGAGCCTGGGAGATCAAGGCCATGGTGAACCATGATTGCACCACTGCACTCCGGCCTGGGTGACAGAGTGAGACCCCAACTCAAAAAACAAAAAAAAGAAAGAAAAGAAAGAAAGAAAAAAAAGTTTGAAAATTTTGATACAATTTTGCCTTGAACTTTTTTTTTTAAAAGATTTTTAAAGGACTCCCAGCATGTTTAATGGCTCCAAAGCTCCAAGTTCTGACTCCTGCATTCTCCCCCTGGCAGAAGTCTGTCCTCAGCAGTGTTGATTAGGAAGCTGGTACCCTGGTGGCCTAGAAGATGGATCATTACCAAGGCCTTCTGGGGCTGCTTGACCCCAAGGACGGTTTCCCTGCTCCAGACCTCAATTTTCACAACTATTATGAGGAGAACTACCCTTGTTACTCTCTGGAGATAAGAGGATGGAGGGGACAGTTCACAGGAAACTTGCACGCATGTGCCAGTTCCGATGGTCACAGGTCGTCACAACAGGCAGTGAAATGTGTTGTCCAGTCTGTTTCATATCATTCCATCTCTTTGCAATTGAAAAAAATAAGGAGGTGAGATGGGGTCTCGGCCTCCTCATCTACGTGAATGGGGATGCTAATAATAGTTTCTGTCTCACAGGGGTGCTATGGGGTAGAGATGAGGTTGTCTGAGTGAAGCACTTAGAATAGTGCCTGACACATGAATGCTCTACCAGTATTAACTGCTGTTGTCATCACTGCTGTCATGAGTGATGATATCTGTATTCTAGAAAAAAAATTAACAAACTCAGCATTTCTTCCCTGAGGGGTAAAAGCTGTTTTTGTATGTTCAATGGCTGAACCAGAGAAAACACCTGTTTATGGGTCTTGCTGCTAAAACTTCGTGGACTGTTTTTTGTTTGTTTTGATTTTTGAATTGGGGTAGCACTCTATCACCCATGCTGGAGTGCAGTGGCACAATCATGGCTCACCACAGTCTCGAATTTCTGGCCTCAGGTGAGTCTTCTGTCTCAGTCTCCTGAGTAACTGAGACTACAGGCATGGGCCACCTTGCCCAGATTATTTTATTTTACTTTTTTATTTTTTATTTTAGATAAGATCTTTCTATGTTGCCTAGGCTGGTCTCAAACTCCTGGGCTCAAGCAGTCCTTCCACCTCGACCTCCTAAATATTTTTTTGTTTGTTTTTTGTTTTAGCCAGGATCTCACTCTGTTGCCCAGGATGGAGTACAATGGCACACTCACAGCTCATTGCAGCCTCCACTTTCTGGGCTCGGGTGGTCCTTCTACCTTAGCCTTCCAAGTAGCTGGAACAACAGGTGTGCACTACCATGCCTGGCTTACTTATTGATTGATTAATTGATTGATTGATTTTTGTAGAGATGGTTGATTTTAGTCTAGGCTGGTCTAGAACACCTGGACTCAAGCAATCATCTCACCCCAGTCTCCCAAAATGCTGGGATTCCAGGTATGAGTCACCCTGTCCTGTCTAAACCTTAGTTGATTTCTTTTTTCTTTCTTCAATCAGAGTCTTACTCTGTTGCCCAAGCTGGACTGCACTGGCATGATCACAGCTCACTGCAACCTTGACCTCCTGGGCTCAGGTGATCCTTCTGTTTCAGCCTCCCAAGTAGCTGGAACAACAGGCATGTGCCACCATGCCTGGCTTTTTTTGTTTGCTTGTTTTTTGTTTGTTTGTTTGTTTGCTTCCTGGACTGTTAATGAAAGCTTGCTTTAAAAGGAGCGGCCTTTATTCAATTGCTGGATGCCAGGCCAAGTCCCTTGTTTTCTTGTTTTCTCACGGTCCTAGCATGTGCCTTGTGTTCAAGGAAGGATATTCCAACAGAAGGCCACATAATGTCAGGGAGGTTAAATCACCTGCCTTGGAGTTGGGTCGACCTGAGTTCAAAACCCAGCTCTACCCCTGTTGGGAGCCGGCCACGGAGGCCCACTGAGCATTAGGGATCAGGGAGGGCCATGGACCCTGAGACCACTAGGATGCATTCGGGAGCTGTTGACCCCATTCCCTCCTCCCTTTTTCTATTTAGCACACTTAGCCAAAAGGAACTCTGCTGACCTAAGCTGAAGGCTCTATGACTGTGACAGGCATGGCTAACTCTAGAAACTCATTGTTCCTGTTTCCCATGAACTGTGGTTTTGGCTTAGGTATTAGATATAATTCAAACTCAGGTCACATTTGGGAGCCTTCGGTACAGTACAAGCTTCCTTATAAGATTTAAAAGTATATTTGTAGAATTAGTATATACATATGGAGAGCTGTTTGCAGCTTTAGATGGAATAGATGATTAGAGTTACCAGAAATGGCCCAGCACGAACTTTGGGATGGGCCAGATTCCTAAGGGTCCAGCGTGTACTTTAGACTGGGCTGCATTCTTTTAAACTGGTTTTAGTTACAATTAATGTAGGGTTTTTCTATTTATTATAGAAATTGAATTTATCTTACTCATAGAAAGTATTGTAGAATAGGTCATGCTAATGTCAGGGAATTATGTTAGTTCAAGCATGATCAAACATGATATTTTAAGGTTTAATAAGAATACAGCTAACTTTAGAAATTTCATTGTTCCCATTTTCTACTAATTGCGGTTTTGGCCTTAGTACAATTTACAGTTTATATTTGGGTTTTATTTTAGAAGCTTTATTGCTGATGACTAGCTTTATATATTTGGGATTAGGAATTAGAAACTTTTATAAAAGTTAAGATAGATATATAAGATTTTAGAATAGCCATTTTGTTAAGAGATTGTAATAAATTGTTCCTAGAAACAGCCCAGTGTGATCTTTGGCTGGGACACATTCTTTAGGAACTGGTTTGGGCTATAATTAAGAGTTTCTATGGTGTAAGTAGAATTAGCATAGAATAGAAAGGTTTTAGGATTTAAGTTCATCATTAGGTGTTATGTATGCATAAGCTTTAGAAGTTATTGATTATTAGAATATTATGATGTTAGAATTGTTGTATTGCTTTTGAGGAACATTAACCAAGCATAAGGAATAGTGAGATAGTTTTGGGATTGTTCTTCCTCATGCATGAGGAAACATCTGGTGGGTGGGGGACGCCCCTCATCCACCTAGCTTTGTGTTCACGTGAAAGTCTTGTGATTTAACCCATGAAAATTTAGGATAAAAAGCTTACGGTTTGTCCCATTAAATGGCTTCTGCACTAGACAAGAGTCCAGTCTCTTTCTTTCTTTCTTTTAATATCTATACCTACAGATTTGCCAACGCCACCACATCTTTCCAGGGACCCCCACAACCTGCAGGGACTGGCCCCCCACAACTGGTGCCTGAACAGGGGCCCTGGAAATGTAAGCTTTTTTCTCATTTCAGGATGGCTAGGATCTTCCCTAGGGTGCTGCAGACCCCTCTGTAGAGACAGGCAGAGCAAGTACGGGTAAGGATTGAATTTTTGACACCAGAGCCACCATGGGCCAGAGCGTGTCTAAGGAACGTAAAATGTTCATCAGTATCTTAATGAATACTTTGTCTAAATGTGTAGCTAAAGTTTCTTCTTCTAATCTAGCTTGTTTTCTACACTTTGTGCAAAAGCACTGTCCTTGGTTTCCTGAAGAAGGGACAGTGAGTTTGGACTCCTGGATTAAAGTTGGGGAGGAGTTATGGTTGTATTAGTCACATAATGGGCCTGAAAAGATACCACCCAATGGCTTTTCTTTATGGAACTTAATTAAAAATGCTTTAGATCCACAGTATGATTTTGAGAAATTTCCATCAAAGAAAACTGCCATTGATGATGAGGAAGATGAAGATCCTTTTCTTTTCACTGCCGCCTCTGCGCCTCCTGAGTATGATGACAAATTGTCTCCACAGGACGCAACTGATCTGGAGGAGGAGGCTGCTAAGTATCATGAGAATGTGCCTATTGTTAACTCCGGGCTTCCACCCAAACCAGTTTCTCCTTCTAATGCTAAGGTCACAAAATCTAATTCAACCCCCCCTTTACCTTTTGGAATGCAGGCTGTATGAGCTGAGGCAGAAAAGGAGGGAGATTTCAGCTTTACGGCTTTCTTCCCTGTACAGTTCTATCCAGATATTAGCAGGGCAGACCGTACCAAATGGGAACCCCTACCTTATAAACTTGTGAAGGAACTGCAAGAAGCAAGTTCAAAATATGGTCCTCTTGCACCTTATACTCTTACTATTCTAGATCAATTTGCCTCTAGATGAATGACTCTTGCAGACTGGCAACAACTAACTAAAAGCTACCTGACCAGAGGAGGCTTTTTATTATGGAAAACTGAATATGAGGACCAAGTAAGAATCCAAATGGATCAGAATCAAAATCAACCTAGCAGGTCATTTATTATTTCTCATGACATGCTCTCCAGCTCTGGTATGTACACCCAACTTGCTAACCAAATTTCTCTACCTAAAGATGTCTTACTCTTTTTTTTTTTTTAGTTGGAGTCTCACTCCGTCACCCAGACTAGAGTGCAGTGGCCAAGACTTGCAGCCTTGACCTGCTGGGTTTCAGCGATCCTTCCACCTCAGCCTTCCAAGTAGCCAGAACTACAGGTATGCACTACCATGCCTGGCTAATTTTTGATTTTTTGTAGAGATGAGGTCTCGCCAAGTTGCCCAGGCAGGTCTCGAACCCGTGAGCTCAGGCAATCCACTCACCTAGCGGTGACAGCACAATGGTTTATCTGAAGTAAGACATCTTCAGATGAGCCATTGTGCTGTCACCGCTTGGAAAAAATTACCGGCAGATACCGCTCAGACCTCTTCTTTATCTGATGTTAAGCAAAAGGCGGAGGAAATCTATGAGGATTTCATTTCCAGACTTACCACAGCTGTTAATCAGGTAATTACTAAAGAAGAGGCAGCAGAAATTCTCATTAGACAATTGGCTTTTGAAAATGCAAATCATACTTGCCAAGCTTTAATCCGACCCAAAAGGAAAACTGGGCAAATTATTGACTACCTCCACCTATGCGCGGACGTTAACCCAGCCGTAATGCAGGGTGTAGCCTTGGCCACAGCATTAAAGGGAGAAGCTGTTTCACAGGCTGTTCAAGGTATGCAAGGTTCTAGTAAATTAAAGCCATTTTCTCCACAATCTTGTTTTATTTGTGGGCAGGCTGGTCATTTTAGTAGAAACTATCCTACTAAGCAGAAAGCTTCTTCCACAGATAGTGCACCATCGCCACCTACTGGGGCTAATTGACCAGAAATCTTGTGTCCCAAGTGTCAAAAAGGCTTTCACTGGGCTAGGGAATGCCGATCTAAATTTCATAAAAATGGCATTCCTTTTAATCAACACAAGCCACCCTGGCTCAGGGAAACTTCCAGAGGTGCCAGTCCCAGCCCCAGATAACAATAGGGGCACCCGCCACCATGAACCTGTTCATTCCTTTTGTTCCATCGCAGAACTCATCAGAGCCACCCCAGGGAGCGCAGGACTGGACTTGTACTTCACCACTACAATATTAACTCTGGACATTCCGGTGACCCCAATTCCTACAGGAGTAAAGGGCCCTCTCCTGGAAGGAATAGTGGGAATTATATTGGGTAGAAGTTCCTTGTCTTTACAAGGAATTTCCATTATTCCTGAAGTGGTGGATTCAGATTACACAGGAGAAATCCAGGTGCTTATTGCTCCCCCTAGCAAAACTGTGCAGTTTAACAAAGGCCAGAGAATAGCCCAGTTGCTGCTCTTGCCTTATCACAAAGCAGGTAAAACTTTAACTAACCTGCCTAGAGGTGACTCTACATTTGGCTCTAGTATTGTTGCCTTTTGGGTTCGGAAAGTTACTGATTCTAGACCTTTTAAAGATTTATATATACAAGAAGTCAAAATTAAAGGATTATGAGACACTGGAGCCAATGTCTCTTGTATTGCTGGGAAACATTGGCCTGCCTCATGGCCAACTCGTATGGCTCCTTCAGGACTCACAGGCATTGGTCGAGCACCCTCAGTAGCCAAAAGTTCACAGATTTTATATTGGACAGATAATAAGACTTCAGGAACCTTTTGCCTGTATGTTATTCCATCTATCCCCTTTACCTTATGGGGAAGAGACATTCTCTCACAAATGGGCATGCTTTTTTTGTATAGCCCTAATGATAAAGTCTCAGCACAAATGCTGCAAATGGGCTATGATCCCTTTAAGGGACTTGGTAAAGATGTACAGGGAATACAAAAACCTGTTTGAGTGAACGAAAAACAAACCAAGCTGGTATTGGCTATTCAAATTTATCCTAGGGGCCATTTTTCCTGAAACTGCCGACCCTATCACCTGGAAAGATGACAAACCGATTTGGGTGAAACAATGGCCCATGCCCTCGGAGAAACTTAAGGCAGCTAAAAAACTAGTCCAACAACAGCTGGAGGCCAGTCATATAGAGCCTTCTACTAGTCCATGGAATACCCCTATTTTTGTTATTAAGAAAAAATCTGGTAAATGGAGACTTTTGCAGGATTTAAGAGCTATCAATGCCACCATGGAACCCATGGGGGCATTGCAGCCTGGACTTCCATCTCTGGCTGCTATACCTGTTAATCTTAATATTATAGTTATTGATTTACAGTATTGTTTCTTTACTTTTAAGCCCAGAGGACTATAAGTAATTTACATTTAATTTATCTTCTCATAATTTAATACAGCCATTTCAAAGATCTCAGTGGAAAGTCCTGCCACAAGGAATAAAAAATAGCCCTACTTTGTGTCAGAAATATGTGGATGCTGCTTTACAAGGTATTAGAAGCCAATATCCCAATCTCTATTTAATCCATTTTGCTGGCTCACGAAAATCGTGTCTCTTTAATGAGATCCTTAATGAAATTGTGACTGTTCTCACTGATTGCGGTTTGAAAATTTCTCCTGAAAAGATTCAAACCAATCCTCCTTTCACATATCTTGGTCGTGTGTTAAACACACAAACAGTGAGTCATCAACCTTTGCAGTTACAAGAAGATCACTTGGTGATATTAAATGATTTCCAAAAACTGTTGGGAGATATTAATTGGATTAGACCTTACTTACATATTGCCACATCAGATTTAAAACGTTTATTCAATATTTTGCAGGGGAATTCTTCTCCCAACTCTAAGAGAAGTCTAACATCAGAGGCCAAGGAAGCCTTGTCCCTTGTGGAAAAAGGCTATTGAGTCTCAAAAGGTTAAGAGAATAGATTACTGCCTGCCTTGGGACTTAATTATTCTGGCCACTCTCCATACTCCCACAGGGTGTCTGTGGCAAGAAGGACCAATGGAATGGCTCCATCTGCCAGTAACATCTAAAAAAAATATTGGCTTCTTATCCTTATTTAGTAGCTTTGCTTGTAACCAAGGGGAGACAAAGAAGCATTGAATTGTTTGGACATGATTTACACAATATAATTGTTCCTTATGACAAATTTCAATTTCAGACCTTATTTCAAACTAGTGATGATTGGCAAGTAGCATTAACTGATTACAGAAGACAAATTCTATTCCACTTACCTAAAAGTCCTCTGTTGCAATTTGTGAGACAAAATTCTATAATTTTTCCTCACAACTGTTCCTCAGTCCCCCTTGAGGGGGCAGCTTTGGTGTTTACTGATGTCTCATCTAATGGTAAAGCCGTGGCAGTTATTAATAATGAATCTCATGTGCTGAACACCTCTGAATCTTCAGCCCAGAAGACAGAGCTGAGGACAGTTTTGAATGGCTTCACTGACCTGGAATTTTCCAAATTTAATTTATACACTGATTCTTGTTATATTGCGGGATTGTTTCCTCATATCGAAACAGCTTCCATTCTGACCAACAACACTACAATTTTGGACCTATTAACTCAATTACAACAACTAATTAATAATAGAAAGGAACAATTTTTTTGTGGGCCATATTCGGTCCCATTCTGGCCTTCCAGTACCTTTGCACCAAGGCAATCAATTGGCTGACACCTTAACTAAGCCTACTGTATGTGCTGCAGTAGAAGCTGAGGCAGTTACTCAGGCTCAACTTTCCCATCAAATTCATCATCAAAATGCTACTGCCTTATGTTATCAGTTTCATTTGCTGAGGGATACGGCTAGGCAAATTGTTAAAAATTGCAAAGCCTGTCCCACTTTTGTTCCAGCTCCAGGAGGAGTTAACCCTGAGGACTAAAACCAAATGTGCTATGGCAAATGGATATAACTCATGTTCCCAGCTTTGAGAAATTGTCTTATTTGCATGTGACTGTAGATACCTTTTCTCAGGTTATTTTAGCTTCAGCAAGAACTGGAGAAGCCTACAAGGATGTGGCACAACATTTATTCTTTTGCTTTTCACAGCTAGGCATACCAAAACAGCTAAAGACTGACAATGGCCCGGCATACATGTCTAAATCTTTCCAGCAATTTTGCTTCCAATTTAACATTTCTCACTCCACAGGAATTCCCTACAATCCACAAGGTCAAGTCATAGTTGAAAGAGCTCACCAAACTTTAAAAAACCAATTAATTAAGTTATAAGAGGGGGAGTTCAAGTATAGCTCTCCTCACCACATCCTGAATCATGTTTTATTTATTATTAATCATTTAAATTTGGACTCTTCAGGCAATTCAGCTATGACTAGACATTGGAACCCAGATGACAAAGTTAAACCTACGGTAAAATAGGATCTCCTTATAGGAAAATGGGAGGGCCTGCTTTATTTCATGCTCAAGTCAAACATGTTACTAATCATAATTTTTCTTATGAAGGGCATTCCAACTCCCTCCCTATTTGTTTTTATGATAATTCTGCTTTTAATAATTACTGGGCTTCTTGCTTAATGTTCACCTTTAAGTCTCTGAGTACAGAAAGCCCTTATCAGGACAATATCAAGGACAGTTGGTGACTGGGGATGTTAATGCCTAGAGGAACCAACTCTAGTTGTGCGACCAGAGCTTCACCACCTCTCAGCATACCTGCTTGCCCCTTCAATGATATGGAAAAGGACTGGTCACTCATCCAGCGAGATACTGGCTTCCCAAAATGAAAAGACTGTGCTTACAACTCTAAGGTGGACTATCCTGTGCCTGGTGAAAGACTATATATTAGTGACTGGGGTTTTAATGGCTCTACATTTGCCACAGCTAGAAGGCACTCCCATGGATGGGTGCCCCCAATACTTTCATTTAAAATTGGAATCAGACAAGCCATTCAGCCTCATTTGTGGAGAGCCCTCGCAGCCCTTCAACCAGTCAGCCTGTCTAGGCCTGTTGGACAAACTCAGCAGTACCACATTAGGGCATGCTTGCAGTCCTTTTATGTGTTTTTAGTATGGAATGAGTAAGTACCAAACTGTTAAAATTGAGTATCATAACCATGTTTATAAGGTGTCTTGTACTGAGTGTATTTTAACTAATGTTTAGCTAATGCCTTTTACGAGGGTTTTGTTATTCTTAAGCAGCCACCTTATTTGATGATTCCTGTACATTTGTCATCTTATTGGTATGATGAATATGGTTTACAGAGTTTGTATGGGGTTAATGCTCTTTTAGAAAGACAGACAAGATTTTTGACTACTTTAATTTTAGGAATTACAGCTTTGAGAGCTATTTCTACTTCAGTAACAGTATCAGCTGTAGCCTTATCTAAGGAAGTTCATACAGTTACCTTTGCTGATCAGTTATCTAATAATGTTTCTATTGCATTAGCTACTCAGGAGATTATAGATTGAAAGTTAGAAAGTAGCCGGGCTCAGTGACTCAGCCTGTAATCCCAGCACTTTGGGAGGCTGAGGTGAGTGGATTGCCTGAGCCCGCGGGCTCGAGACCCACCCAGGCAACTTGGCGAGACCTCATCTCTACAATAAATCAAAAAATCAGCTGGGCGTGGTAGTGCACACCTGTAGTTCCAGCTACTAGGAAGGCTGAAGTAGAAGGATCACTGGAGCTCAGTAGGTCAAGGCTGCGGTGGCCAGGAGCGGCCACTGCACTCCAGTCTGGACAACAGAGTGAGACTCCAACTCAAAAAAAAAAAAGTTAGAAAGTAAAGTTAATGCTTTAGAGGAGGCAGTTTTAGCAGTAGGACAAGAGCTTGTAACCTTAAAGATAAAATTGGCTCTCCGATGTCACTCTGAGTTTAAGTGGATTTGCCTCACTCCTTTGGAGGTGAATAAGTCCATACTTGGACAAGATCAAGAATCATATTCTTGGAATTTGGAATCATTTGGACTTGAGTATAGACCTTACTAAATTACATCAAGAGATACAGGATATGACTGTTGCTGAAAAACAGTTTAAATCCACTGAATTGGCTAGTTCTATATTTAATAACTTTTCATCCTTCATTAACCAAAAGTCATTGACGTTTATACTCATTAATGTGGTAATTTGCTGGGCAGTGATTCTTGTGTTGCTAGGCCTGCTTCCAGTTATTTTCAGAGTACTGAAAAAGAACATTTCTCAGCTCAACACCGAGTTTCACAGTTCTGTGCTAAAAAATAAAAAAGGGGGAGATGTTGGGAGCCGGTCACGGAGGCCCACTGAGCATTAGGGATCAGGGAGAGCCGTGGACCCTGAGACCACTAGGATGCGTTCAGGAGCTGTTGACCCCATTCCCTCCTACCTTTTTCTATTTAACACACATAGCCAAAAGGAACTCTGCTGATGTAATCGGAAGGCTCTGTGACTGTGACAGGCATGGCTAACTCTAGAAACTCATTGTTCCTGTTTCCCATGAACTGAGGTTTCAACTTAGGTATTAGATGTAATTCAAACTCAAGTCACATTTGGGAACCTTCTATACAGTACAAGCTTCCTTATAAGATTTAAAAGTATGTTTGTAGAATTAGTATATACATATAGAGAGTTGTTTTCAGCTTTAGATGGAATAGATGATTATCTAGAGTTACCAGAAATGGCCCAAAACAAACTTTGGGATGGGCCACATTCGTAAGGGCCCAGCGTGTACTTTGGACTGAGCTGCGTTCTTTTAAACTGGTTTTAGTTGCAATTAGTGTAGGGTTTTTCTATTTATTATAGAAACTGAATTTATTTTACTCATAGAAAGTATTGTAGAATAGGTCATGCTAACGTCAGGGAATTATGTTAGTTCAAGCATGATCAAACATGATATTTTGAGGTTTAATAAAAATACAGCTAACTTTAGAAATTTCATTGTTCCCATTTTCTACTAATTGCGGTTTTGGCCTTAGTACAATTTACAATTTATATTTGGGTTTTAGTTTAGAAGCTTTATTGCCAATGACCAGCTTTATATATTTGGGATTAGGAATTAGAAACTTTTATAGAAGTTAAGATAGAGACATAGGATTTTAGAATAGCCATTTTGTTAAGAGATTGTAATAAATTGTTCCTAGAAACAGCCCAGTGTGATCTTTGAACTGGGCCACATTCTTTAGGATCTGATTTGGGCTATAATTAAGAGTTTCTATAGTGTAGGTAGAATTAGCATAGAATAAAAAGGTATTAGGATTTAAGTTAGTCATTAGGTGTTATGTATGCATAAGCTTTAGAAGTTTTTGATTATTAGAATATTATGATGTTAGAATTGTTGTATTGCTTTTGAGGAACATTAACCAAGCATAAGGAATAGTGAGGTAATTTTGGGATCGTCCTTCCTCATGCTTGAGGAAACACCTGGTGGGTGGGGGATGTCCCTCATCCACCTAGCTTTGTGTTCATGTGAAAATCTTGTGATTTAATTGGGATTATCCTTCCTCAGGCTTGAGAAAACACTTGGTGGGTGGGGGACGCCCCTCATCCACCTGGCTTTGTGTTCACGTGAAAGTCTTGTGATTTAACCCGTGAAAATTTAGGATAAAAAGCTTACGGTTTGTCCCATTAGATAGCTTCTGCACTAGACAGGAGTCCAGTCTCTTTCTTTCTTTCTTTCTTTTAATATCTATCCCTACAGATTCGCCAACTCTGCCACATCTTTCCAGGGACCCCCAAAACTTGCAGGGGCTGGCCCCCCGCATACCCCTTGAGGAAGTCACTAGACCTCCTGAGTCTCTGAATCAGCATAAAGCGAGTTCACTTCTACTTCAATGGCTTGTGAAGGCTAACTGGAATTATGTATGTAAAATGCCCAGTACATGGCACATGTTAGACACTCATAAAAGGTAGTCGTTGTTAGAATGACACTGACATGGCATCCCAAGGAGTAAAGGCTCTCAGGGAGGGTTGGATGGTCCTGGAGTGGGTTGTAGACTCTCTTGTTGGGAGCCAGCCTTGGAGGTCCACCTGATTGACAGGGTCCGGGTGAGCCGAAGACCTTGGGCCACAGGACGAGCCCAGGAAGCTGAGGCCCTTCTGTCTTTCACCTTTGCTGTTTGATACCGCCAAAAAATTCTGTGCAGTCATGGAAGAAGAAATGGCATGTTTATGTGAAGTACTCACAGCTAACCTGGAAATGTCATGGTTTATTTTTCCATTTCCCACTATGCCACTTGACCTTTTCTAACATATGCAAGGGTTAAACTCTGAAGCACATCAAGAATGCTTTCTTTCACTTGGTTATAAGTTACTAGATATTGCTTAAGTAAAAAATGATATAAGTATATTCACTCCTTATTTGATTTAAAATTATACAGTTTAGTGTTTAGACATAAGGTTTTTTAAAAGCACAAGTTTATAATAGTTCATTATAAATTGATTATAAGTTCTAACACTTATCTAGGAGTTATATAGGTGATTTATAACACTGTTCACTAACTTAAGATAAAAATTAATGTTAAGATTTTTACTTAATTCTATAGTTAAAACTATAAACTTATAACTCTAAGTTAACATTTATAGAGTAGGTTTTCACTGAACTCATAATATAATAATCAGACACTTTTATGACAGATCAGCTAAAACAGAAAGTAACCTTGAGGGGCCTGGGAAACATTACTAAAAGCTTCTTTTGAGTTCTCTTTAGAAACAAGCACTGCAAGATAAGAGAAAAGTAACGAGGACATCTGGACAAGGGAGGCGATCACAGGACTCTGAAGGACATGAAAACCTAAGATTAAAAAATTCCTGACACATAAAAAAATATACACTCAAAGAAACTTTCTTAAAACAGCCTCCAAGGCTGACTCCCAACATTTCAAGAACTGTAATTTGGGACATTGGACTGAGAGTGTCATTATTGGCTTTATGAATAAGACTTGTCTAAATGCCTATGGAAATCTTAATTTGTTTGCTACTAAAGCCTATGAAAATCTTGGTTTGTTTACTACTAAGACCACTAGCTGGTAACTTTTAAAAGATATGAATGTGAAAGAGTTTTCTTTGTCTTGCCCCTTCAAAAATGATATAAAAGCTCTGTATTAACTAACATTAAATTGTCATCTGTTCAAAAAACAGGTGTCCGGTATATGATCGTCCTCGTTCGCCTATCCGTCTCTCCTTCAACACTTCCCACGACCCTTGTGGGGCTGGCCCCCACACTCTCTGGGCGTATTTATTGACTGTCTGAATGATACTGGTGCAGATAAGGGATTGAGAACTTGCATGTAATAGGTGCTAGTGAGCAAGAGCTGTGGAAACAAGGAAAGTGCTTGCTTGCTTACTCTGTTGCTCAGGCTGGAGGGCAGTAGCATGATCATGGCTCACAGCAGCCTTGACCTCCTGGGTTCAGGTGATCCTTCTACCTCAGCCTCTGGAGTGGCTGGGACTACAGGCACCACCACCATGCCCAACTAATTTTTTTTTCTTTTTGTAGAGATGAGGTCTTGCCATGTTGCCCAGGCTAGTCTTGAACTCCTGGGTTCAAGCAATCCTCCTGCCTCAGCCTCCCAAAATGTGGAATTACAGGCATAAGCCACCATGTCCAGCTGAGTGATTTATTTTTAATGTGGCATTTCAATCTGGGTTGAGAAGATGGGATCTTGTCTTGTTGAGTCCACCCGGCTCATTTCAGGGATTTGATCATTTTCACCAATCTTTTAAAATATCTTTCCCTTTTCTCCAGAATAGAATGACATCACCTTCAGGCATGGTTTCCTAAAGAATGTACTAATTTTTGATTAAAATAGAACAATTTTGTTCTGCTATTTCTGATGACCCAGCTTTGGGGAGTAAATATAAACCCAGCACAGTGGTGTGATATTTCCATCACAGAAGCAAGTGGACTGTGGCATCACGGGAATTTAGTCACAGAATAACCTGCCTTCGATAGTTGGGGTAGGGGTCAGGCAGTGAGAAGATCTTTTATTTCTTTTTATTTTGAAGGATTGGGGTGTTTTATAAACTGATTTTTTCTTCTTTCTGTTTAATGCTCAGAAGCAAGGCCCAATTCATATGAGCTTAGAATCCACCTAAATGTTGAACTTTATTACTTCTGGGAACCTAAAAGAAGCTGATATTGCCTGTCTGTGGCTTTGGATACATCTATTTGGGGTCTAATGGAGTTTCATGCAAAGTATGAAATATACTAGATGCTTCAGGCTGAGGGCTTTGTTTTCCACTTAAAACTTCATCCATCTCTAGGTATAACTTGTTTTTAATTGGTTTTTTGCTGGGTAACAGTGTTTTATTTGTTTATTTTGTTATTGACAAATAAAATTTTATGTATTTATTGTGTACAACGTATTTTGAAGTATATATATAATGTTATGGGGCCAGGTGCAGTGGCTCGTGTCTTTTTCCCAGCACTTTGGGACACCAAGGCAGGAAGATCGCTTAAAACCAGGAGTTCAAGACCAACATAGGCAGCATAGCAAGACTCTGTCTCTACAAAAATAAAAATAAAAAAACTTGCCAGGCATGGTGGCTCATGTCTGTAATCCCAGCACTTTGGGAGGCCAAGGCAGGAGGATCACTTGAGCCTAGGAGTTTGAGACCAGAGCCTAGGAGTTTGAGACCAGCCCAAGCAACAGAGTGAGACCTGGTCTCTACAAAAAATACAAAAGTTAGCCAGGCATGGTGGCACATGCCTGTAGTCCCAGGTACTTGGGGAGCTGAGGTGGGCAGATCACCTTGAGCCCAGGAGATTGAGGCTTTGGCGAGCCAGAATTGCATCACTGCACCCCAGCCTGAGCAACAGAGTGAGACCCTGTCTCAAAAAAAATAATAAATAAAAATGAAAAAAATAAGTAAATATATAATACACATATGCACCACACACATATACACACACATCACACCACATACCACTACATACACACACACACACACACACACACACACACAACTAATGGTGGAATGAGATCCTGTGTGTTAGGAAGCAGATATGGGGAGGAGAGAAAAATTGTGTCCGGTCTTAGCATTGGGAAGGAAGGGTAGCACTTGGGCTGGACCCTGAGGAGTGACTTCATGGAAGAACATAAAGGGAGAGCCCTGGAGGGGGCAAAGGGGCATTTAGGGGAAGGCTAAGTGGCCAGCTTGGTCAGGGGCATGCTGGAGGCAGCGAAGCCTGGGCTGCATGGAAGGTGGTCCTCAGGGGCCTGGGAACACACGCTGACTGAGTTCAAGGAACTGAACTGACCTGTGAGGGGGCAGAACGGTTGGAACGCCTCTCCTTGGCAAGTTGTGGGGAGAAAATGTCGGAGGGGTATGAGACACAAAGGAGGGTATGGTATGTCTCTGTGTATCTCTCTGTGACTGAGCTGGGGATATTTGGGCTATCTCTCTCTCTCTCTCTCTCTCTCTCTCTCTCTCTCTCTGTGTGTGTGTGTGTGTGTGTGTGTGTGTGTGTTACTACTGTTAAACCCTCTCGTTTAGAAAAAGGAAAGATAAAAGTTAACTCTACCTCTGTTAGCATCTGTTGTTAGAATCTCTATTAATACCTTCCTGTTTCTTTAAATGCTATAGAAAGTGCTTGAAGGCAATTCTGTTGTTGGTGGCATAAGAGGGCAATGAAGTGGAGAAATTATCTAAAAGCTGACCTTATTTTCTACTGGTTTTAATCAGTTATGCTTAGGGAATCAATCGGTGAATTGTAACATGGCTGTTAGGTGAGGTGCGAAGGAACTGCTAGGTGAGGTATGTGAAAGGGCTGTTAAGTGCTTGGCAGACCTGGTATAAAACAGGACCCTCGTCTTCAAGCTGCTTTGCCAGGCAGCCTAGTCAAAGTGAGTTTTGGGAAATAAGTTAGAGAATAAGTAAGGGCCAAACAGAGTTTAGAAAGGTGCAATCTCTAGTAATGCCAGGAAGGCTTCCCAGAGAAAGAGGCATTGAAAGGCCTTTGGTTCTGATGTGTGCTGGTTTGCCTCCTGCTGGCACAGCTTGTTGTATCAAAGGTTCTGAGAAGTCCTGCAGAGTAGAAACATTTCCCAAACATATTGGAGGGAGCAAAAAATCTTTTTCTACAATATGATTATCACCAAATACAGAGAAGCAATCTTCTGGGAATGCAGCACATGGAAGGTGAGAACTCTGTGAGGCACAACACAGGAGGAGAGGAGAGGGCATTGGGTTCAGGAGGCATGAGATTGTCCGCACAGTGGGCAGAGCTGCCTGGCTGATGGGGAGGGCAGGACGAGTGGAATAGGTTGGGTGAGGCCATACTAGGGACAGACATAATCCGGGCAGGATGGAAGGAAACAGAAAATAACTCTCTTCTTTCTCTTCTCCCAACCCAGGATGCAGATGTGGTGGCTCATGCCTATAATCTTAGCACTTTAGGAGGCTGAGCCAGGAGGATGGCTTGAGGCCAGGAGTTCAAGACCAGTGTGGGCAACATAGAAAGACCCCCCCATCTCTACAAAATAAAATAAGACCCCCCCCATCTCTACAAAATAAAATGTGGGGGAGGAGAGTCCAGATGGCATCTGAGTGGAGCCCCAACCTCCAGAAGGAAGGTCTAAGCAGGGTGCTGACAGAAGCGACGGCCTGGCAGGAGGCAGCTGGAACATGGAGCATCCTCTGACTGAGAAAGGGGAATTTCTAAAACTAGACAGGAGTAGGAAGCTCCCTCTCTTCCCCACCCAACCCTCAGCCCTGAGGGTGCCTGATACTTTTTCATTACCTCGGGAGATAATCACGTGGGGCTTCTTCCTGAGGCAGGTCAAAGAGCAGATGCCCACATGGGCATAATAGGACCCAAACAGCTGCATGTGGGTGAGATTCCTCATTAGAAAGAAAAGTCACCTGCAGGGAGATGGAGCGCCTCCTGGTTCTGGGGGAGGGGCTGCTCAGCTCTGCAGGGGCAAGGCTGAGGAGGTGAATTGGGCTTTGGAGTTTTTTTTTTTCCCTCAGCCTCCCTGTCTACGCCTCTCCTCTCCCCTTCTCTTCCCCCTCCTCCTTTCTCCCTTCCCTGTCCCTCTCTTCACCTCTCCTCTCTTCTTCTTCCTTCTCTCTTTCTATCTTCCATCTATTCTCTCTTCTTTCTCTTCTCCCTCCCTTTTTTTCTCTCCTTTGAACAGGTAGATTTGGGGCTGTTTGTCCTACCGGTGGCTCCCGGGTCTTCAGCCCCAGGTCCTCCACCCCAGCCACAGAGCACAGGTGACTGCTGCCACTCTTCAGATGTGCTGCCCCAAGAGCTTGATGCTTGGCCTCAGGAGTAAGCACTGACGCCTCTCCAAACCTCAGTGTGGGCTTGGTGCAACTGACATAGTGTTGCAATCCTAACTTTTTTTTTTTTTTTTGAGAGACAGGATTTTGCTCTGTCACCCAGATTGGAGTGCAGTAGCATGATCGCAGCTCACTATAGCCTCGACCTCCTGGGCTCAGCAAGCCTCCTGCCTCAGTCTCCTGAATAGCTAGGGTGTGCATCACCATGCCCAGCTAATTTTTCTGTTTTTTTTTTGTAGAGACAGGATCTCGCTTTGTTGCCCAGGCTGGCCTCAAACACCTGGGTTCAAGCAATCTTCCTGCCCTGGCTCCCCAAAGTGCTGGGATTACATGCATGAGCCATCACACTTAGCCAGCTTTTCCATACCTTAATGAGTCACCCGTTCCATCACCTCCCTGGGGGGGTTGTGACTGGTGACAGTAAAGCCTGTCAGATCAACAGATGGCCACTCCTCGTCGACCATGCGTGTCCTGTCTCCTAGTGGCTGAAAGCACTTTGAAAACTAACTAAGCAAAAGAAAAATAGTAATCATTGATAGCAGTGTCTGGGAAAATAAGATTGAAGTACATTGTAGATACCTTGAATGAATAAGGACATCTGAATTTATTTGATTGGAAGCACCTGGAGGTTTTTGAACAAGAGAATGAAGTAATGAAAGCAGTGTTTGCAGGTCATTCATGAGATAGCAATGCAGGTGAACAGACATTGGAACCATAAAAGGAATTAGAACTGTAGGATAAGAAGGTGAGTGCAGGGGAGAAAAATTACACTAAGAAAAACCTGATAAAGGGGGGAATTAGGAAGAAGGGGATTAAAAAATGTAAATCAAAAAAGTTGGCACATGGAAGTTCCAAAAAATGGAGATGCCATTATAGAAGATTAGGAAAGAGAATCAGCCTGTGGAAAGAAAGTTGTAAGATGATGAGAAATTCTATTTAAGCATACTAAATTTGAGCTACCTGTAGGGCATGCACATGAAACTGGGCCAGAGGCTGGCATAAATGTGCAAATAACTAAGCTGCAGTTTGGGATTTGAAAGTCACATATCTTATGGTGATAGCTGAAATAAGGAGGGCAAATGACAACTTCAAGGAAGAGGAGATAAGGTAAAAGGAATAATTTATGGTATAGTAGAATTTCATATATAGTAATAATAAATTGAGTGTGTGAAGTGGAATATTGAAAGGTTATTAGACTATATTTCCACTAAATATTAATATATAAATTTTTTGACTGTTAGTTGCAAGTAGTAATTATCATTTATTATATAATAAGAAAATTATGAAAATGTGATGGATTAAGTACATTATTGGAACTGTCAAATAATAAATATCCCACTAGGGGTTTTGAACAAACTGGTTTTAAATCTTGCCTCTTTTAAAAATAACTAAAAACTGAAATACTGCCGTGTGGTTTTGTTCCATCATTTTGCAAATATTTCCATTAAATTATACCACTTTCTGATAAAGAGTCCCTTCACATAATTTTTTAAATTATGGTGGTTTTAAGAGAAGGGTTGCACAAGCATAGGATTCATTCATTTTTAACAAACACATGAGTGGGAGGAGTAGGAAGAAAAAGAGCATTGTGAGTGTGAGTGAATCATTCACTAAGTATGAGTACCAGGGTCCAGAGGAGTGAGACTTCTCCAGAGTTCACCTCTGGGAGGACCTGTGGCCCCACGGATCCCTGTTTAGCCCTCTCTACTTAATTCTGGGCCTGGATTCAGAGTCCGCCAGACACCTGTTAATGGAAAATAGTTTCACAAGGGAGGATAAGGAAAGACACAGATGAAAATAAAGACAATTTGGATTTCTTGAATCTGTAAGTCCATATCTTCCCCAATACTTGGGAAGTTTTTATCTTTTAAAGACATACATATTTAGAACTATCATGGGTCTGGTTCCAGATCACTGCAGTAAAGCAAAAATAACATCATAAAATAGAAAGTCACACATTTTTCTTGGTTTCCCAGTGCATACAAAAGTCATGTTTATACAATACTGTGGTCCATTAAATGTGCAATTGCATCATATATTTAAAAATAATGTACATATGTTAAATAAAATATACTTTATTGCCAAAAATGCTAACAATCATTTGAGGCTTCAGCGATGGAGTTTATGCCTTGAGGTTGATGGCTGCTGACAGCTCAGGGCGGTAGTTTCTGAAGGTTATAATGGCTGTGGAAATTTCTTAAAATAAGACAGCAATGAAATTTGCTGCATCAAATGACTCTTCCTTTCATGAAAGTTATCTCTGTAGTATGTGATGCTGTTTGATAGCATTTTACCCACAGTAGAACTTCTTTCGAACCCTGCTGCTGCTTTATCAACTAAGCGTATGTAATATTCTAAATACTTTGTTGTCAATTCGACAATATTCACAGCATCTTCACCAGGAGTAGATTCCAGCTCAAGAAACCAGTTTCTTTGCTTATCCATAAAAAGCAACCCTTCAACGGGTAAAATTTTACTATGAAATTGGCTGTTAAGCTGCTGTGCACCAATAAAATACATAAAAGTTAAATAAAGAGGAAAGATATCTTAATAAATACTGTTGTTAGCATCAGAAAGTTATAATATTTGTCAGCAACAGAGATCTGGCATATCTTTTTGTTAAAATCATAAAACATTTTTAAAAAAAGTTACTGATAAGCCAAATGCTGCAACTTGGCAGAAAGCTGAGCGCTTCAAACTCTTGGCCTGCATGCCTCAGTGGTGAAACGAGAGACCAAAGAAAATATTTGCAAACTATATATCTGATAATGGAAGAATATTCAGACTATATAAGGAACTTAAGCAACTCAATAGCAAAACAACAATAAAAATATCAATTTTAAAATGGGCAAAAGAAGACACACAAATGGCCAACTGGCGTACAAAAAAATATTCAGCATTACTAATCATCAGAGAAATGCAAAGCAAAATCAAAATAAGATACCACCCTACTCCAGTTAGAATGACTGTTATCAAAAGAAAACAAACGTTTGTGAAGATGTAGAGAAAAGAGAATACTTATACACTGTTAGTGGGATTGCAACCTAGTATAGCCATTATGAACAACAGTATGTTTTTTCTAAAAACTAAAAATAAAACTATCATATGATCCAGCAGTCCCATTTCTGGTTATTTACTCAAAATATTTGAAATCAGTGTATTCAAGACATAACTGCACTCCCATATTTATTACAGCACTATTTACAGTAGCAAACATATAGAATTAACCTAAGTGTTCAACATGGATAAATAGATTTTTAAAAAGTGATATATATATGCAAAAGAATATTATAAAGCCATAAAAAATGAAATCATTATTTGAGACAATGTGGATGAACCTAAAGCTAGCTAAAGATAGAAGAATAATCCAGACAAAGACAGATGCTGCATGATCTCATTCATATGTCAAATCTACAAAGAAAAAGAAATCATAAAAACAAAGCAGCAGAGAGAAGATGATGAGGAGAAGTTGGTCAATGGGTACCTATTATAATTAGATAGAAGGAATAAACTCTGGTGTTCTATTGCACAGTAGGGTGTCAGTGGTTAACAGTAAAATAGTGTATATTACAAAATAGCTTGAAGAGAGAGGCTTTTGTTCTTATGACAAAGAAATGATAAGTGCATGATGTGCTGTTTATACTGTTAGGTTCGGAGGAAAGCAGCACCCACCTTCCCCCATCTGGCCCTCCACCCACCGACCCCCATCTGCCCCTCCACCCCAAATCCACATCCGCATATCGCATATCACACTTGAAACCTCCCGGAACGTGCCACCAACTGCCAAGAAGGGACAGACAGGGACTTTCCAGCCCAGGATGGATGCACCTGACAACAACCCTACTAGCAGCCTCAGCAACAGTCACATGAGATGATTGGACGCTTTTTCTCCCCACCTTACTGCTGCCCCCAACACGCTCCCAAATACAGCACCCTTAAAAACCCAAGCCGCCCCTCCTTGGGTGTGACTCTCCTGGCCCATCTTTCCGGACCGCGGGACCTCGCCCGGGAGCTCCCCCCAATAAACGCTTGGTTGGTACCAGCCCTTTATCCTGTGCCTCTTTCCGTATCTCCAAATGTTACGTCTTGGTGCCGAAACCCGGGAGGTGACCGCGCCGCACAGGTCTCACCTCCCGGCTCAGGGCCCTCCGGCCGGACTGTGGACCTCCAACCCAACCCTCCATTGCAGTCTTCGGTGTGAGGTAAGTTCCCTCCCCATGTCTGCCTCCTTCCTCTGTTCCGGGGTCTCCCTATCAGAAGTCACAGCTGTGCTAGGCATCACCCCCCATGCTGGTCAGAGGGTGAGCCTGGGGATGCCCACTTTGCCCTGACCTTCTCTCTCTCTGGTCTGTCTTAGTCAGAATTGGGACGCCTTTTCAGGCTCAGACAGACTCCGGAAGGGAGCCGACATGGGTAATCAGTCTTCCAAATTTAACTCTAAGACGCCTCTGGGCCATCTCCTTAGTAATCTCGACTAATTGGTTAATCCATTTTGGTACTATGGCCCGACCTCAGTATGCGCTGGATTACTCAATGGCCACCCGAGGGAAACTTTTGACTTTAACACCCTCACAGACTTAATTTCTGTAAACGCAACGGAAAACAGTCGGAAATCCCCTACTTCCAGGCTTTCTGGTATTTGCCCTCCCGCCCCTACTTGTGCCGCTATTGCAGTACCACCTAAATCCTACCGGCAAAACATCCTGTTTCCAACCCCTCTGTCGTCCCGTCCACCCCAGCCCCTCCGCCCTTAAATGACAAGTCTCTCCCACCCGATCCGGAGTCTTCTCCCCTCATAAATCTTCTGTAAGACAAAACTGCGCCAATCCCTCGTCCTCCAAATCCTCCTCCTTCTTCCAACCCACCCCTGTACAACCCACCCTCTCTCTACCCCCATCTTCCTCTTTCGCCTTCCAACTCTCCCCTTCTGCCGCTCCCTCTCCCCTTTCCGGTCAGTACACATACCCGTTCACATTGCATGGACCACCCTCCCCACCCCCTTGCTCCTGCACCCATCTGTCCTCTCTGAAAGGTTGCTGGTCTGGATAATATTGTTCGAGTACACATCCCTTTTTCTTTGGTCAACCGATCTGCCATCGAAAGATGATTGAAGTCGTTTTCTGCCAACCCTACTGCCTTTGCCAAAGAGTTCCATTAGGGTGACAGCAAAGGTTGTAAATTACGGTAAACTTAGGGACAAAATCCGAGGCCCAAATAAAAACCCAGCTGTTTTTCTAAACTGCCTCACTGAGGCTATGACTCTCCACACCCGCCTCAGTCTGGACAATCCTGCTGGGGCAACCGTTCTTGCTATCCATTTCATTATCCAATCTGCCCCTGATATCTGCAGGAAGTTGAATAGGGTGGAGGATGGCCCTCAAACCCCTGTCCGTGACCTGGTAAACATGGCCTTTAAGGTTTTTAATGCCCATGAGGAATATGCAGAAACCGCTAGGCAGCAGCACCTCCAGGAGGCCACTAAAGAGCAAGCCCGCGCCCTGGTTGCATCCCTGTGGCCAATGCAACTGGGTACGGGGGTCTCTTGGTGTCCAGAGATGGGTAACAAAGCTCCCCCGGGACCTTGTTTCAAGTGTGGCCAGGAGGGCCACTGGGCCAAGCAGTGCCCTAACCCATGTCCGCTGAGTAAGCCATGTCCTATCTGCAAGCAAATGGGCGATTGAAAGTCAGATTGCACTTGGCCTGGTCAAACCCCGGTGCCTCCACACGGAGGTGTAGCTGAGCCACCTGCTCCACTCCATAAGCTGCTCAGACTGGCGGAAAGCTGAGGATGCCCAGACTCGAGGGCCCCAATTACCCTTGCCAAGCCCAGGGTCTTGCTCCAGGTAGTGGGTAAGTCAATCTCATTTCTCATGTACACGGAAGCTACCTATTTGGTCCTGCCTTCCTTTTCGGGGCCTCTAGCTCTTTCCCAGGTCTCAGTCGTTGGTATTGATGGCCAGTACCCCCTTCTGTCCCCCTCCAAACCTCACCTCTACCTTGTTCTCTCAGTGATTGGATGTTTAGTCACACCTTCCTTCTTGTCCTGTCCTGCCCTGTCCCATTGCTTGGCAGGAATATTCTTTCAAAACTAGGGGCCACTTTAACGCTGCTGGTTTGATTGGCGTCCCTGCCCCTTGCCAATATCGCTCTAGTCTCTGTTTTTCCCGATTCAGACCTGCCGCCTGCCTCCCCTCCCGCTCCATCTAGTCAACCCCTGTGTGTGAAACATTTCCACCCCAGTCATAGCCCAACACCACACCCGGGTTCACATAGTTTTGAAAAAACCCTCTCACTTCCCTTCTAAACCCCAGTTCCCCATTTCAACCACACACAGTAAGGGCCTTAAACCCATCATCACTCGCTTGCTTTCTCAGGGCCTCTTCATACCTGTTAACTCTCCGTGTAACATCCCCATCCTTCCGGTCCATAAGCCCTCTGGGTACTACCGCTTGGTCCAGGACCTCCGTCTCATTAATGAGGCGGTGGTCCCTCTCCACCCAGTAGCTCCTAACCCCTACACTCTTCTATCTTGGATACCGCCTCAGACAACACATTTCACTGTCATTAACCTCAAGGATGCTTTCTTTACTATCCCCCTACACCCAGATTCCTACCCCCTTTTTGCTTTTACTTGAGAGAACCCGGACACGAAACAGGTTCAATACCTTAGGTGAACGGTCTTGCCACAGGGGTTCCGGGACAGCCCCTGAAAGAAGTTCGGCACCAGTAATGACTCCACACCTGGTCTGAACCAAGAGATTTATTAAAGGGGCAGTTACATGAAGGGACTGTAACCGAGGAAGAGCAAGAGAGAGAGAGAGAGAGAAAGAGAGACTGAGAGAGCAAGAGAGAGAAAGAGAGAGTAAGAGAGTGGTGGGGAGAGAGAGAGAACAAGAGAGACTGAGAGAGAGAGAAAGAGGGAAGGAGAGAGAGAGTGAGAGAGGGGGAGAGAGGGCGAGAGAGTGTGAAAGAGAGAGAGTAAGAGAGAAGGAGAGAGAGAGTTTTGCAGGGGGAGGGGTATATTTATGGACCTTGCAGGGGCTAGCCAGTGCCGTGTTTGGGTCTTATTGGAGGAGACTATGAAATAGTATTCCTATAGGGAGAGGTTGTTTGAGCACAGGTTTAAGCTTCACGCGGGTGGGAAAAGCCGCTTAGGGCCTTTTGTCATAGGAGGGAGCGCCCGCCATCTTAGGGACGCCCTTCTGACTGTTCTCTGCTCCTTTCATTCCCACCTTTTCTGTTTATTTGGGAGAGGGGCTTCGTTATTCTTTCTGGCTGCTTCCTGCTGAATGCGGGCATTGTGGGGTGAGGTGGAGGAAGGGCACAGAACAAGCCAGAACAGGGTCCAGAAGTAGGCGCTGAAGGTGAAGATTTTTGAAAGTTTTTTGTAAATGTAGAATGGAGACTTGTTTTGGCCAGTCCTTCAGTGGGCACGAGGGCGGTAGTAACCAGCTGTCTTGGAGTAGACTGTGGGGTAAATAGAGAACCTGGAAGAGAACATATCTAAAAGAAAAGTTAAGTGAGGTTTAGGGACAGCACCAGAAGAAGAAGCCAGGTGGGACACAGGTAACATTGACAAGTGATGGTTGAGTTGAAGCTGTGAACAGGGGAATTTCTGATAGTGGGGGGAAATGAACAGTAGGATTTTGTGTGCAGGGGGTAGTAAGATTTTCTATGAATGGTACTGCCGTTTTTGCTATTGTGAATAATACTGCAATAAACATGTATGTGTAGAACTAACTGTGTTGTCCACTGAAAGAAGACTGGATAAAAAATGTGGTGTATATACATGATGGAATATTATGTAGCCATAAAGAACAAAATTATGAACCTTACAGCAACTTAGGTAGACTCAGAGTCTGTGATATTGAGTGATTTATCAAAGAAACAAAGAACTGAGTGCCACATTCTCACTCATAAGCGAACCTTGAAAAATTATCATACTACAATAAGAAAGGGATTGGCAGTAGTGGGAAACTGTCAGGGGAGGAGGAGGCGGGATTGGCAGTAGTGGGATTTTGTCAGGGTAGGTGTTGGCCAAGTAAGTAAAATAGTAAGGAGGATGGCAATTAAACCAAGAAAGGAAAGGGGCCAAGGGTCACAGGGCTGTACTTGGGTTAAAGGTGATGGACGCCTGGAATTTGGCTAGAATGTCCCTGCCCATAAGAGGTACAGGACATTGAGGCAGTTATCAAAAAGGAATGAGTGCCTGATCTTATATCTGAAGATTTGCTTGGGGGGGGTGGGATAGGCTGCTGTCTGTCCTTCAGTAGAATGTCTGAATGTTTGTTAATCGCTATACTGAGGCCAAAAGACTAAGAATCAGCTAAGTTTTTTTTAGGTTTTTCTAGGTACCTTTCATTCCTCACTCCTGCTCTTGGAAATATTCTTATAATCCTGGGGAATGGGGCGAAGATCATTTTTTTGTATCTACTTTTTGCTGAGATGGGGCTGTAGCAATGTCTCTAAATATTTATTTTTAAGGGCATGAACAGGAAACCGCAGAATCTTAAGCAAGTGTTATTTGGATATAATAAAACATTAAGTGAGAGCATAGGCAAAGATTATTAAGTAAACGATGATGAAAAGAGTTACTGTCCCAAAAACAATGTTGGAAAAGTGAAAGTTCCATAAATTGTATGTATTCATTAACATAAGTTGAAATATTTCTTTGTAAATTATCTATAGTTGTACTTTAACAAGGAAATATAACCACTTTGATAGAAAGTCTGAAGAAAGATTGAAAACATTAGAGACATGTAGTTAAGTTATAGTTTAAATTGAGAATTTAAGACAGGTAAACATTGGCAAGAGAAAACAGTTTCCTTTGTTTTTATAATAGGTCTGATATACTTTTACAACAATTGATATGCTAGAGAGTGAAGCCCAGGTTATTCTGCCACTCACCCTATGTTGGAGAGTAAGCCTTGTGCCTGGAAGGAGATTTTAAAGTTTGTTAACAATTTGGCCGTGTTGTTAGTGAAATTAATTTACCTGGCCTTCAGGCAATTTAGAAAGGGGTGGGGTAGGTGTGGTTTCTGGAGCTTGCTGCTTATCTCACACTAGAGACTGAATCAAGAACTTGAAGAGTTTAAGTGCCAAAGTCTTTAAAAGCATGTTATAACACAAAATCACAGTAGTTGTTGTAAAAGTTACTTATTTAGCCAAAATGATAGTGCAACGATTTTGAAAAGAAAAAAACCTCCCTCTTTTGTAACAAAGACAGTGGGGGAGGGCTAATTGAATTTTGTCTCTTTCTTCTTCCCTCTGTTATTAAAGGAAGAAAAATTTTGGAGATTATTAATTAAGAAGCTCATGTTCTGGTCTTTGAGTAGCATGTTGGCCTAGCATTAGTGTACTTGATATTAATGGTAAATGTATAGAACCTTTTTTGTAGCCTCGAGTGTTTACAGAATTTTTTTTTACTTGTTTTCACAAATTTTCACCTATCATGTTCAATAAACTCATACCATTTTTTGACTTGCTTAGACCTTCTATTTTTGCTCTATACTTTCTTTAACCAGCCATTCTATTATAGAACAAAAATGTACCGTACAAGATTCTTTCCTATACAATTATTTATCTTCTCTTTATCCTTTTTTATTAAAAACATACCTTATACCAACAACTTTTTTAATATTTTTCCTAACTTCAGAGCTTTAACCAAAGCAATAAGTTTATATGCAGTGGAAGGGCTTAGATAGGATACAATGTGGAACTATTAGGGAAATCCAAAGCTATACAAAAGGCACCCAAAAAGTACAGTGG
>NW_007231580.1:0-9033 GCF_000164805.1 Carlito syrichta | reverse complement strand
ATTGTGTATAGTGAGCAGAGAAGGAAGCCTTGCCTTTGCATTTCCAGACAGCCTGGGGAAAGGCAGGAGGCAAAGTGGGGCCTTTTCAGGAGACTGGAGCTGAAGTAGCTTTGTCCTGAGGCCCTGAATATCTGGCCAGTTAGCCTGGGTTCCTGATCTATGCACAGCCTGTGCAGATGAGAGTGTTCCTTTGAGTTAGCCCTCATCCTTTACCCAGTAAGCTCCCACAAAAAGCATTTCTCAGAGCTGTCTGCACAATCTGCTTTCTTAGACTATAAATAATAGGGTTAAGGAGAGGTGTCACCACAGTATAGGTGACAGCAATAAACTGATCCCACTCAAGGGAGTAGCTAGCTTTGGGCCTTAAGTACATGAAGGAGGCACAGCTATAGTGAATAATGGCCATGGTAAGGTGTGAGGCACAGGTGGAGAAGGCCTCCTTCTGCCCCTCAGCAGAGGAGAGCCTCAGGAATGCTGCCAGGATGTAGGCATAGGAAATGGTAATGATGAAAAAGGAGACTAGGAGGACCAGCCTGAGGATGAGAATTCCCAGTTCACTGAGGCCTGTGTCCCCACAGGCTAGGCTCAGCACTGGTGGGGTGTCACAAAAAAGTGTTGAATTTCATGGGAGCTGCAGAAAGAGAGGTGGAAAGTGATTAGTGTCATTCCCAGTCCAAAAGGTATCGACTCAGGAAGGAGATACCAACCAGCTGGGAACAGAGGGTAGGATTCAGGTGGCTTGCATAGTGCAGTGGGGCACAGGTGGCCACATGCCTGTCAAAGCCCATTACAGACAGAAGAAAACATTTGGCACAGGCCCATGAAGCAGAAAGGAACATCTGGGCAGCACAGCCCATATAAGAGGTAGTCTGAACCCCCAGAATCAGGCCAGAGAGCATCCTGGGGATGATGCCCAAAGTGTAGCAGGTTTCTGAGAAAGATAGCAAGGAAAGAAAGAGGTACATGGGGGTGTGAGGATGGCTATCTAGCCTGATGATGACAATAATAAAGACATTGCTGATCAGGGTGACAAGATACAGACAGAGAAATAAAGCGAAGAGCAGGAGTTGCAGCTCTCCTAAACTGATGAAGCCCAGGAAGAAAAAACCTCTCCAGTAGGTCACATTGAGCTGCCCCATTCTGAGTGACATCTCTGTTAGATTTGCTGATTTCTTCCACCTTACCAGAGGATGCTTACCTTCATTAATATCTGGATAGATGGATGAGATGTATTTGTCTTGTACCTGTTGTAACTTGAAAAAGTTCTAATTTAGACTGCAGTTAAACTTCAGAAGGGTATTCATTACATTAGACACAGATGTACAGCTCCATTTTCACATGCATATATGTGCATATACACATACATAATGCTCACATACATTCACACACTTTCACACAAACATATATGTAATATGTGTATATGAGCATATATAAAGCACTGCACATAATTATGCACATGTTATACATTCAAAACCATGGATTGCAATTTGTTATCAATAACCATATGCACAGATATACCAGGCATGCACATACACTGCAAACACATATGTATTCGAATAGCACACAAGTTTGTGGATGCATACACTACATATATGTTCATACTGACTTTGTGCATACACTGCCACATAAGCCTACACATTTAGACACATACGCTTTGCTTATTAAAATTTTGGGGTAAGGTAGAGGGGCTTGATAAATATTATTTTATAGATCAGGTAACAATGGTCAGGAGAAGTGAAATGACTTTTTTGAAGTCACACAGAGCCAGGACTAGAGAACAAATATGGTAAGTCCTAGTGTAACTTGATTTCCACCATATAATGATGACTCTCTTCCAAGCCATTTTACCCTTTCCAAACTCCTTGTGCAGAGTAGGGCAGACTCCTTTTACACATGAGTCTATGCTGAACACCAAAGGAATCATCAGGGCTCAGGGCAGGTTTTGCAGCAGATATCCCTCTGCTTGAAATTCAACCAGCTGGCACTGCTGCCTCCCAAAATTCTACTCTGAACCAAAGCATAAGAGAAATAAAGCATGGGAGAATTCTCCACTCAACCTGAAGAAGCTTGTAGTGTGAGTAAGTCCTGTTTTTCCACACCCATGCACTAGACTGCCTTCCAGCAGGCTAGCCTGCAGGAGAAATACCTCTGGTGCATCTCAGAATCTCCTTTTCTGAGCAGAATGATGTCCCCCAGTGATACCAAGAAACCTCCTTCCACACTCCTAGCCCCAAGTGGTGAATCATAACTGCTTCCATCCAAATAGCTTCTCTCTCTCCAAGGATTCCACAGTCCCAGTGGGTGCTGTTTCAGGAAGCATATCTAATTGCTCTTCTTGTCATTAGTTGGGAATATCCTTTGGGAGAAAACAGAAGAAAGAATGTGAGTAAAGTGATGCTGGGATCATGACTTAAACAATAAGTATACTATTATGTTCTAAATTAATTATTTTCACATGATGACTCTCTTCTAAAACTTAAAATAACCTTGGTAGATAGTGTTAATGATTACATTTTATAGAAGAAGAAAATGAGCCTGATAGAGTTGAAGTGACCTGTCCAAGACTACAGAACTCAGGATGTATGCTTTTAAATGTGTACAATAAGATGTATAACTTAAAATTAAACCAGGAATTCACCTTTTCCTTACTGTTGCCTCAAGAGCCTGATGTGACTATATCACATATGTGTCTGGTTTCAAAGACATTCTACAGAATACCCTGACTCTCTCAAGGTCAGTTTTGTCTATATCCTCACTTGTTGCAGGCAAATCTTACTGACAATCTTCTGCAAAACAAAAGAAACCATCAAGAGAGTAGGGAGACAGCCCACAGAATGGGAAAAAATATTTGCCAACTGTATATCTGACAAAGGCCTAACACCCAGGATCTAAAAGGAACTCAAATGTGCTGAAAGAAAAAAAAGCAGCCTCATTAAAAAGTGGGCAAAAGACATGAATAGACATTTCTCCAAAGAATATATGGGCAGCCAACAGACACATGAAAAAGTGCTCAGCTTCACTCATCATCAGAGAAATGCAAATCAAAACCACATTGAGATACAACCTAACCCCACTAAGAAGGGCAATCATCAGTCTTTTAAAAAAATTTACTTTATTTCCATCCTTTTTCTTTTCCCCACAATGCTGCAATATCTGCACTCAGATTTCTCTTCTACTTTCCACTCTCAGATTGTCCTGAAACCTCAAATTGTCCCAAAAGTCTACAGAGGTTAACCCACTTTTATCTGACTCATTACTCTTAAAGTACACATTTCTCTAATATAGAAATGGTGTAAATATTTACACCTCCAATATACGTCCTTACTCATGAACTGATTTAATAAAATAAGGCAATTTTAAAAATGCATTCAACCAGATATTGACTAACTTAATTATATGAATTTAACACACATTCAAAAATTATTATTATTTACAATTTTCAAATGAGAAAATTAAAGTATAAAAAATAGACTAGACTGGGCTCAGTGGCTCAGCCTGTAATTCCAGCACTTTGGGAGGCCGAGGTCTATGGATTGCCTGAGCCCGCGGGTTCAAGACTGACCCGGAAAACTTGGTGAGACCTTGTCTCTACAATAAATTAAAAAGTAGCTGGGCATGGTAACACGAGCCTGTAGTTCCAGCTACTTGGAAGGCTGAGATGGAAGGATCGCCTGAGCCCAGCAGGTTGAGGCTACGGTGGCTGGGAGTGTGCCACTGCACTCCAGTCTTGGAGACAGAGTGAGACTGCAACTAAGAATAAACAAATAAACATGCAAACAAATATATAATGGCTAGATTATCTGGGCATGGTAGCACGTGCCTGTATTTCCAGCTACTTGGAAGGTTGGGGCTGAAGAATCGCCGGAGCCCAGCAGGCCAAGGCTGCAGTGGCCGGGAGCGTGCCAATGACCTCCAATCTGAGTGGCAAAGTGAGACTCCAATTCAAAAAAAAAAAAAGGCTAGGTGTAGTGGCTCACTCCTGTAACCTCAACACTTTGGGGGCTGAAGTAGGAGGATTGTTTGAGCCCAGGAGTTCAAGGCTCCAGTGAGCCATGATCACAGAACCACATTCCAGCCTAGTCAAAAGAGTGGGAGCTTGTCTCCAAAAAAATTAAAGATCACAATAGCAAAAACATGGAACCAACCATGCTGTCCATTAAAGCTGTACTGTATTTAAAAAAATGTGGTACATATACACAATGGAATATTATGCAGCCAAGAGGAAGGAGAAACATAGGGACTTCGCAGCACCTAGGTTGGATTTAGAATCGATCATACTCAGTGATCTATCACAGGAACAAAGAAGAGAGTACCATATGTTCTCACTCATAAGCGGACCTTGAACAATTATCATAATATTATAGGAAAGGGATTGACAGTAGTGAGAAAGTGCCAGGGGAGGAGGGTGGGATTGGCAGTAGAGGGAAACTGCTAGAAGAGGGAGGGGCACACCTCGTCAACAACGATGCCTGCATAATCAACATTTGTATACATAACTCTGAATTGTATCCACATCTTTAAAATAAATAAATAAATAAACAACAAAAAAGAAAAAAAAAAAAAAAAAAAAAAAAGGAAAGAAAATAACTAACTTACTTAGGATAGCACAGACAGATGGAGAAACAGCGACAAGTAGACTTAAGAGCCCTCTCTCTTAATTACCATACTATTTGTGGTGCCCTGCATTGCTTTGGAAGATCTAAAAGATGAGTAAGCCTCGGCATGGTGGTTCACGCCTGTAATCCTAGCACTTTGGGAGGTTTAGGTAGGAGGATTGCTTGAGGTCAGAAGTTGGAGATCAACCTGACCAACATAGTGAGACCTTGTCTCTATTATAAAAAAATAAAAATAAATAAATAAATAAGATGAGCAAGATATGTGTGGGCACAAGTATAACATGGATATAACTATTGACTCTAGAACTATTTTTCTTGCACTATTATTTTAGTTGTTGGTCTAGGGATTACGGCATGTATTTTAGTACAATCTACATAAACTGAACATTGAATTATTTTCGGTTAAGAAAATTTGCAATGGTTTAATTACATTTATGTAAGTCTACCAACACATTATCATAATTTTTACTCAGGCGTATACTATTATTAAAAATTGAAAAAGTATATGTATAATATTTTTTATTTAACCAATGATTGCTATTTCAGTACTCTTCATTCTTTCTTGTATAACCAAGTTTCATTTTTTTTCAGTCTTAAGGACTTCTTTTAATATTTGTTACAGCACAGGTTTGCTAACCACATTATTTACAATTTTATTTGAAAAATCTTCATTTTTCCTTTATTAGTGATGTACACTTTTGCTGGATATAATATTACTGGTCATCAGGACATTTTTTTCTTTCATCTTTCAATATGTCATTTTCTTTCTTTTTTTTTTTTTTTTGAGTTGGAGTCTTACTCCATCTCCAGACTGGAGAGCAGCGGAATGCTCCTGGACACTGCAGCCTCAACCCGCTGGGTTCCAGTGATCCTTCTGAGTAGCCAGAATTACAGGCACGAGCTACCACGCCCAGCTGATTTTTAAAAAATTTATTGTAGAGATGAGGTCTCGCCAAGTTGCCTGGGCAGGTCTTGAACCTACCGGCTCAGGCAATCCACTCATCTCAGCCTCCCAAAGCGCTGGGATTACATGCTGAGCCACCAAGCCTGGCCAATATGTCATTTTCAATGTCTTTGTCTTACAAATTTTCTGGTGAGAATGTTGTCATTAATTCTATCATTTTCCATTCTATATAATGTGTCATTTTTTTCTCTTGCTATTTCAATATTTTCTCTTCAGTTTCAGAAATATGACTAAAGTCCTTTGTATGTTTCTAACACTTGAGATTGGTTGAACTTCTTGAATTAGTAAATTAGTGTTTTCTACCAAATTTGGGATTGTTTAGCTATTATTTCTTCAAATATTTTTTCCCTTTCCCTTTTTTATTTGTACAAATGTATGAAGTACATGAGAAATTTTACTTATTTATAATGTGTATGATAAAATTAGAATATTTATGCTGTCCATCACCTTAGTGCAATACATATCTGTTAAGTAGTCACCCCACTCTGCTATTAAACATTGAATCACTTCTTCTATCTTACTATATGTTTGTACCCTTCAACTTAGTTTGTTTCATCCTCCCTTTTTCCTCCCTCACTGTTCCCAGTCTACCCTTGTATTCCCTTGTTTTCCCTAGATCCATGTGATCAAATTTTTTAGCTCCCACTTAAGTGAGAATATATGATATTTCTTTTTCTGTGCCTAGTTTATTTCACTTAAGATAAAGACTTGCAGTTCCATACATGTTGCTACAAATGACATAATTTTTTTCTTTATTATGGTTGAATACTATCCATTGTGTGTGGATATATATATATTTTCACATTTTCTTCATGCATTCATCCATTAATGGACATGCAGGTTGATTTCATATCTTTGCTATTGTGATAGTGCTGCAGTAAACTTACAAGTGCAGGCATATATTTATGTATTTGGTGTGTGTGTGTGTAGATACCTGGTAGTGTGAATGCTGAATCAAATGGTAATTCTATTTTTTAAATTTTTGAGAAATCTCCATAGTGCTGAACTAGTTTTCATTACCACCAGCAGAGTAAGTGAGTTCCTTTTTCTTTACATCCTCACCAATATTTGCTATTTTTTGTCTTTTTAAAAATACCCACTCTGACTGAGGTGACAGAATATCTTATGGTGGTTTTGATTTACATTTCTCTGACCATTAAAGATGTTGAACATTTTTCACATACCTATTGGTTACTTGTATGTCTTCTTCTGATGCATGTCTATTCATGTCCTTTGCCCACTTATCATGAGATTATTTTCCCTATTGCATTGTTTGAGTTCCTTGTATATTATGGGTATTTGGCCCTTGTAGAATGAATCATTCAATAGTTTGTCTTTTTACTCTGTTAACTGTTTCCTTTGCTGTGCAGAAGCTTTTTGACTTAATATAGTTCCATTTGTCTATTTTGTTCTTGTTGACTATGCTTTTGAAATCTTAGTCATAAATTATTTACCTAAATCAATGTCCAGGAGAGATGCTCCCAAGTTTTCTTTAGTATCTTTACAGTTTCAAATTTTATGTGTAAACCTTTAAACCATTTTGAGTTGATAGTAACAGTTAGGAATTATGTTTCACTATTTTCATGTGCTTGTCTGTTTTCTCAGCTCTTTTTATTGAAGTGAATGTTCTTTCTTCAGTGTAAATTGTCATAGTCTTGTCAAAGATCAGTTGGTTATAAACATGTGACTTTATTTCTGGGTTCTCTATGATGTTCTATAGGTCTATGTGTCTATGTTATACCAGTACCATTCTGTTTTGGTTACTATAGTTTAGTATGCCATTTTTAAGTCAGGTAATATGATGCTTTCAACTTTGTTCTTTTTACTCAGAATTGCTTTGGCTCTTTGGATTTTTTTGGGTGTATATGGTTTCATATGAATTTTAAGATTGCTTTTCTTAATTCTGTGAGGAATGACATTGAAATTTTGATAGAGATAGTGTAGAATCTGTAGATTACTTGGGGCAATATGGTTATTTTAGTTTCTTCCCACATGAGAAAGGGGTATTCCTCCATTTGTTTGTGGTATCTTCCATTTCTTTTGTCAGTGTTCTAGAATATTTCATGTAGAGAACCCTCGCCTCCTTAGATTTATTTCTCAGTTTTTTTGTAGCTATTGCAAATGGATTTGCTTTAGCAAATCTTTGTTCTTATTATAGCTTCCTTGTTTTGTACCAGAGAAAGGGTAATAAGGCTAATTATTAGGCTGTGGGTTGTGGTATTAATTCAAATAGTATGGTTTTAGAATAACATGCTAATGGGATTATTATTAATGTTGGTAAAATAATTTTTAGCATTGTAGAAGGTTTAGGTTTTGTACATAATCTAGGCTGTATGTATTTGATACCATTACTAGTAAGGCTAATCCTACAGCGACTTCGCAGGCTGTGAACACTAGAAGTATGATTGGGATTATATTAGATAAGGTGAAGTGAAGATTTAGGACTGTTAGTGAAGTTATAATAAATATTGAGAGTATTATACCTTCTAGGCATAGTAGAGAAGATATAAGGTGTGAACGATATATCAATATACCTAGGAGGGATGTTAGGAAAGCAAGGAAAAGGTTAATATAGATGTATGGCATTCTGGTAATTATGAATTACTCATAGTCTAATGAGTCAAAATCATTTGTTTTTAATTAAACTAATCACCATATTCAGTTCATTCAAGCCCTTTTTGGATTCATTCATATGTGATTTTTTTCTCAAGGTGATTATCATTCTTGTCTTGCCCCAGACATTAGAGGAATTTCAAATTATTCCCATTCAGTATGATGTTGGCTTGTAGTATATGGGTTTTATTATTTTTAGGTATATTCCTTCTATACCTAGTTTACTGAGAGTTTTTATTATCAAGGAATGTTGAATTTTATTCAAAGCTTTTTCTGCACCTTTTGAGATAATCATATGATTTTTGTCCTTCATTCTGTTAATGTGATGCATCACATTATTGATTTGTGTGAGTTGAACTATCCTTGCATTCCTGCTACAAATTCCACTTTATCATGGTGTATCATCTGTTTGATGTGTTGGTGGATATAATTTGTAACATTTTCTTGAGAATATTTGTATCTCTGTTTATTATATTGGCCTATAGTTTTCTTTGTTCTTATTATAGTTTCCTTGTTTTGTACCAGGTTTACAATTGTTTTTTAAAATAATTTTTCATGTTTATATTAACAATCTATATGTTTACTTTTTATTACTGGATTTCACTTTTATTATTTGAACATATTTTCAATACCTGGCATAAATAATGCCTAAACCAAATTTTGAGTTTACTTGTAATCAATTTACCTAAGCTAATTTTTTTCTGTGTATGGATTGTTTTTTATATATGTGTCAATAGCATTTAAAAAGCCCACTAAGTGATGGAAAGAAACAGCCAGGAGGATCCCTCTTTTTTTTTTTGAGTTGGAGTCTCACTCTGTCACCCAGACTGGAGTGCAGTG
>NW_007231579.1:18654-28362 GCF_000164805.1 Carlito syrichta | reverse complement strand
CTCACAATGGCTCTATGAAGTGGATATATTATAAACCACATTAAAAGATGGGCTGAAGTACTTTTCCCATCCACATAGCAGAGTTAGTATATTACCAGCATAATTAACAATTAGAATTATTTATGAGAACAATAATTTAATAAGTAAATAAATGAAAATATTAACAATAATGGGTCTGATCCTTTCAACACTTCTCCACTCTCATTTTCTAGTGAACCACTCACTCAGTGGCTACCAATATAGTTTGAAAAGTAACTTAAGGAAGATAGGATTATATGCTAACAGAGCCTGTACCATTCTCTTTCAGTATTCAGTTGCATAATATTACTTTGTGTTTTAGTGTTAGGAACTTAAAAATGAGTTTTTAAACATGGGTTTACACTAATAGGTAGCTGTCTGAATAGAAAAGACATGGCTAGTTCATAATTTCCTTCCAGCTTAAAAAGTTTTGTGTTTCTATGGTTAGATTGAGTAGATACTAATTCTACCTTTGAGAAACAATAGTCATTTTATTAAGAAATATATAATTGCTCATTTAAGCATTTTAAATATTTTCAAATTGAGTGGTAGAATTTTGATATTATGAAATTAAAACAGAAAGATTGCCTAAAATATCCTTCAAATGTATTTATTTCTCTTAGAAGTAGGAAAAACTAGTGAGAATGGGATGAGCTTTTGTCCTGAATTGGCTAGGTTTCTGAGCTTATCTAGAAAGAGACTAAACTTTTAAAAATAATTAATTGCAGTTAAACTTATTGCGCCTCAAATGCCCCAACAAGCAGTTATTTCCAGGCACTGAATAGCACCTCTTTACGACTAGGGTTCCATGTAGTATTGACAACAAAGTAAGATAGGGTTTATGAAACAGGATGTGAGAGGTCAAGGAAAGGGTTCAGGGTTGTGTAACTTGAGAACAGCAGAGTTATGACTCCATCTAGAACAGGATTTGAACTCATGCTCTCAGTTCTCTGAGGTGCCGTCTCCCTCAGGCTGTTAAGGAAACTTAGTATGAACATCTATTATAAGTAGTTTCAGGAAAAGCAGATGAAGCTAAACTCTGAAACCTGCAACCCCGTTTTATGGCAGGCTGAGGGTATACTGTTTCTTTAGGAGAAACAGTCACAACTAAGAACAGTAAGCTACAGCAAGCCAACCAGAGAGTTTTAAAAGACTGAGGTACAATGCACTGGAAGAAATTTGTTTGGAATTTGGAAACGTTGGAAACATGCTTGGGACCTATGAGTGGTTTTTCTACTTTTTTATCCATAAAATATTTGAAGTGTAGTATTTGGAATTACTTGCCAGACAGAAAAACTGCAAAAGATTACAAGAGAGTGAGTCAAGTTGGCTTCAGAATAATAATGTGTTTTGTTTATTATTACAAAAGTAATACATGCACATGGTAGAAAATAATCAAAGAAAAGGAAAAAAAATTAAATCTGTAACTATCACTGAGAGATAAACACCATTATTACCTTGGTGTGCACATCTCCACATATGTTCTTTAATAACAAAATCATGCTGTGCAACCTATTTTGTCACCTGATTATAGCTTTTTTAAAGGTTGAAAGGACTTATTTTTGTACCTCAAGGCATAAATGGAGCTACAGATAAGTCATTGCAATAAATGTATATCCATGAGATTTTTTACTATCTTTCCATAAAACTCACTCACTTTAACACAGCATTATTTTCTTATGTTCTCTTGTCAAGTTAGCTCATCAAAGTGATGGTCTGCAACTTGAGGCCAGCTACTTTGTGAATGTCAGGACTTCCAGGAGTTGAACTGTGACCTTGACAAATCAATGTCAATCATGATTCTTCTTCCAGATTGGAAGGCTAAGCCAAGGCCAAAGTTAAAACAGAGGCAACCATGATTTGGGAAAGACAGAAGAGCTCCTATAGAGCAATTATTTATTTTACCCAAGAGGAAAGTGAGGACCCAGCCCTCCTAACGTTTTGCCCTTCACTCTTCAATCTACTGAACATTGGCTCTCACTGAGGAGTCTATCTGATGAGATTGCAAAACAGAGTCCTGCGTGGTCTAGCTCTACTAGAGGCGATGTTTCCAGCCCCCAGCCATATGACCTTCCAGACCCTTCCAGCCTGACCCTACATAAATAGAGACCCTTGGGAACATCTTCTCCATTAAAAAAATCCCGTGAGGCACAGTCATTGTCTCCATTACTCTTTAAATGCCCTTTCTATCACAAGAACAGAATGTCCATTCACAGATCTTAGGATTGGGGATAGCCATTGAAAAGATTTTTATTTACATTTTAAAGTCTAACTCATGAGGCATGGTGGGAGTTTGAGGTAAAAAAATGAAAGTAGATCAGAAGCTGTCCAGAAAATAGCAAATGATTTAACTTCACTCACAAGAGTGTCTTTCTTCCTTGTCCTCTCTTTGCCAGTTGTCATCATCTTTGCCATCATTATAATTTTGAAAAAATCTAACGTATCTCATGGTTACTGTAGACATTGAGCTTAGAACTGGCATACACATTATCTCATTTAATTTTATGACCAAATTATGTTATCTACATTGTACAGATTATAAAACTGAGGCTCAAGTGACCTTAAGTAATCTGGTCAAGGGCCGCCTAGTTAGTAATTGAGCTAGGATTCTAACTTAGCTTTGGTTGTCCAGAGCCCATAGTCTTCACCATCTGGTATGTTATTCCTCTGATCAGCATCCATGAGGGACTGAGGTCCAAAAACCCAAGTCAGAGTACAGAGCAAGATTAAAATTGCTTTTCATAGCAGTATGAAAAGAGGCCCAAGCTAGGTCACATGAGTTATAAGGTGATGAGTTTTCTGGCTCCAGTTCTAAAGAAATTTGATTTCTCTGGCTACTCCTGAGGCCATGTCTGGGGTTGTGGTAGAAAGGGTGTAACATGATCAGACTGAGGGGCAGGGCTGTGCATTTGTTTAGCAGGGAAAATAGATCAAAATTAGGAATCAGAGCAGAAACCTTTGGGATTTATGCTAGATGCTCATGTAGGTACCCAGTCATTCCTTACACTCTGAACTCATACTCTGAACCCCTTACACATCGGCATGGCCATAGCGAATTAATTCCAGAGCTCATTCACTTCCAGATTCACTGCCAGGTGTTGTGAGGGGATTGGGACTTAGAGTCGAAATTGCTGTGGGAAGTTTGTCAGCCTGGGCTGCTGGCAGATCCAGAAACACGGATTTTGCTTACCACCCCAGAGTAATATTGATATATACCATTAACAGGGATTTTGGGGTCTATGGAATTGCTTCTTTTTCTCAGTCCAAGTTTATTAGACAGATAATTTAAAAATATATATACTAAGCTGGGCTCGGTGGCTCAGCCTGTAATCCCGCGCCTTTGGGAGGTTGAGGTGAGTGAATTGCCTGAGCCCGCGGGTTCGAGACCCACCTGGGCAGCGAGACCTCATCTCTACAATAAATCAAAAAATCAGCCGGGCGTGGTAGCGCATGCCTGTAATTCTGGCTATTCGGAAGGCTGAGGCGGAAGGATCGCCGGAGCCCAGCAGGTCGAGGCTGCGGTGGCCGGGAGCGGCCACTGCACTCCAGTCTGGGCGACAGAGTGAGACTCCAGCTCAAATAAATAAATAAATAAATAAATAAATATAGATATACTTCCAAAAAACTGACAGTGATGAAGCTAAGTCAGTGTAGCTCCTCTTACATTGTGTTCTGTTCACAGATAATGAGAGGTTTATGTGTGTTCAGGCTCAAGACAAAGATGGGAGTGAAGAAGATCTTCCAGTCAAAGATAAGAATATACAAGTGACAACACAATGGTGAAGGAGCACCCAGAAGGTAACAAATGTCACCCTCACAGGCAGTGGGCCAGCTATCATTCTGGATTGCTGCTGGTGGAGTGTGCATCTTTTTCAATTTAGGTATCTACAGCAATGATTTTCAGAGTGTGATGCTCAGACTAGCAGCATCACAGTCAAGTGGGAATTTGGAAATACACCATCTCGGGCCTCGCCCCAGTCCAGCTGAATGAGAGACTCTGGGCATGGGGACAAGCCTTCCAGGTGACTGTGATGCAACTAAAGTTTGAGATGAGACGCACTGATCTGCAGTGTCACAGCACTGACTTGTCAGAGTAGCCATACAGGTTAAGTACTATTATCTGTGTTTTACAGAGGAGAAGCCAAGAAATGCCAGGTAAGTGATAAGTATCATGCCCAAGATAACACAACTAGTAAATGACAAAATCAAGATTAAAATTCATTTTTATGACTCTAGAATCTATATACCATGCTGCTTCCAGACCATTGTTAACTATTAACTGAATTTTATATCATTTCATTAAATCGATATGGATGTTTCCTCTGAAGATAATTATACTGAATCATATCATATACCTAACAATATATATTTATTTTGCCTTTAATGTAGAATTTGTGTTTTGTTTTTTGGGTGTTTGTTTTTTTTTTTTTGAGTTGGGGGTCTCACCCTTGTTGCCCAGGCTGGAGTGCAGTGGCACGCTCACAGACACTGCAGCCTCCATCTGCTGGGTATAGGCAATCCTTCCACCTCAGCCTTCCAAGTAGCTGGAACTACAGACACATGCCACCACACCTGGCTATAATGTAGAATTTAAATTATATAATAGGAATGTAGGGAAGGCAAAACTCCACCTCCATCCTCTTAGTGTTCTGGTGGCTCTGGAAAATTAAATTGACATAAGTCAGATTAGCAAGAGAAAAGCATCCAAATTTGTTAAATACAAATTGTAGGTGTCACTAGAGCCCTCAAAAAGAAATGAAGATCCAAATATCAGTTAGAGGTCCAGTGGCTCACTCCTATAATCCTGGCACTTTGAGAGTTTGAGGTGGGAGAATGCTCGAGCTTAGGAATTTTAGACCAGCCCGGGAAACAAAGAGATACCTTGTCTCTACAAAAAAAAAAAGCTGGTTGTGGTGGCACATACCTATAGTCTTGGTTACTAGGGAGGTTGAGGCAGGAGGATCACTTGAACTAGGAGTTTCATGTGTGGGTAGCTGTGATCGTGCCACTGCACTCCAGCCAGGGCAACAGAGATCCTGACTCTAAATAAACAAACAAATAAGTCAATGTATAAATAGAAATAGGGTAAAGCAGCGATTAACTAAAGTCTTTTCTTAGAAGACTTCAATATTTTAACCATTAATTAAGCATTTTTATATACATTTTTACTATAATTGCTGATCTGCTTAGGATGATCGGCAATGGCCATATCTAATAAATATTGCATTACAGTTCATTGTCATTACAGCCCTCAAGAAGAAAACGAGGAAATGATGATTCGCTGAAAATAGTCATTCTAACTGTTTTTTTTGAGACATGCCCATTGAACTAACTCTTTTTGTTATGTATGTGTGAGTGGCAGTATTTCTAGGTATTGGTCCTTTGTAACTAACCAAGTTCCCTCAACCTCCCCAAACCTTTGGCCTCTCCAGCAGCAGTGCCCATTGCCCTCCCCATCACCCACCTGCTGCACCCCCCCACCCCCACTCCATGCACATGACCCCTCTACCACACCATATGGGCCGGGTGTCTTGCTTCTCTTTGACTCTTAATGTGCTACCCTTGAGACAGGCTGTTTTACCACGGTAGCTTTCAATGTGATGGATAGAGATTGGGGAACCCGAAAGTTGGGGTCCTTCCTGAAAGGTTAAGTGGGTTCTTAGCTTAGCACCAAGAACTCAAGAGTGAGCTGACAAGGCAAAACCAAAGCAAGATTATTAAATAAAAAGAGGAACAGAAAGACGTCTACTCTGTAGAACAGGCCCTGTACATTGCTGGGGTTTCAGCTGGAAAATAAAAACAAGTTTATTGAAATGACCGAGATCAGGCTGTTTCATAGGCCGACCAGCCTGGGCTGGTCCATGAGAAGAACAGAAGCCATACACAGCTATCTTGTAATTATATGGTAAGAAAGGGGTGGAATACTAATGGATTTTCTGAGAAAGGGGAGGGGAGTTCCCGGAATTAAGGGTTCTTCCCTTTTTTAGACCATGAGGGGTAAACTCTGGAAGTTGCCATGGTAATTGTAAACTACCATGTTGCTGGTGGGAATTAAGGGTTCTTCCCTTTTTTAGACCATGAGGGGTAAACTCTGGAAGTTGCCATGGTAATTGTAAACTACCATGGTGCTGGTGGGAGTGTCTTTTAGTATGCTAATGTATTAAGTTAGCATATAATGAGCAAAGAAAGGTAAGCAGAGGATGCTTTTGATGCCATCTGGTCTCAGCTGGTGTTGGTTGGCTTTGGCCAGTCTTCTCACCTTATCCATCTCGACAGTGAAGTCCGGGTTCATTTTAGGAAACTAGTCCTGCTGGATCCCTATCTTGTGATCATATGCCTGAGGCAAGTGTTAGAGTAACTAACAGTAACCTTTTCAAAATTAGTTTTTCATCAAGGAATTTCTCTCTAGAACTCAGATATAAAGAGAGAGGCTCCTTCTCTTCTCAAACTGTCCAGGTGGGGCATGTTTTGGTTGTTCTAAGGAAATAGTCAATATATTTCAGTTGATAATCTGCTACTGTAAAGCTTTACAACTGATTTTTGAAAGTAGCCATATTTACAATTCTTTTTCTTATAACATCAGAGGCTAAGTTAATTCTCCAAAGTCCACTATAAAATAACAAAAGCAATGATTTCATTGTTTTCTTATTGAGTCAACAGAGGGGCTATAATGGAGAAGTTATCATAAATTGAAGGATTTACAATTTGAAGAACTAAAAGAAAGAGAAAAAACAACTAAGTGAGCTTTTGAGATACTGCAAATATTGCTGACCTGAGATACTGACTCTCCCTTTAAAGTCCTTCAGCTATGTGCTTGTTTTATCATAGACGTTATATTGTTTACAATCCTTTCTGATCCTTTTGGAAATATAAAGCAATGATAAATTTTGGATCTTTGTAACATTTGGCATTGGAGTATGAGTGACAGAAAGCACAAAGAATTTCTTCAAGAAGATGGCCTTTTGTTTCTCTATCAGTAAGCAGAAAGTAGGCAGAGGTAATAACTATTAAGAGGACCCCCCAATACTGAGGGACTCAAGTTTGTTTTCTCAGGTCTCTCTGCCATCCTAACACAGTCCAAGATGACTGCTCCAGATGTAACCTCACATCTGCACTCCTAGCAGGAAGGAGGAAGAGTGTGACCCTCCCTTTGAGGAGGACACTTCCTGGAGCTTGTTCACAGCACTTGTGCTTTATATCCCACTGGCTAGAACTTAGTCACATGGCCATGTCTAGCTGTAAAGGAGATTGAAAAGTAAATTTTATTTTGTGCAACCATATTCCCAGCTAAAAATTGGTGGTTTTATTGCCAAAGAAGTAGGGCAATATCAATACTAGGGCACAATTCGTTATCTCTGACATAATATTTTAATAGTTTGTTCTAGATGCTTTATTTATCAATACTTATAAGGGGCAATCAATATTTATGTTGTCACCTTGCACACTTTTTAAAAAATAGTTGAATTCTTTTTAAGAACTTGATCTGTTTGCTGCAATGGTTCAACATGTTTTGTTAATGAAGCTGTTTTAAAGTATCAGAAAGTGAGACTAATCTTTCTTAAATAGCATAGGAAGAATGGAGCACAGATCTATCTGCTGGTGTTTCTCATTCATGTGCTCTGGCACGCAGATGTGCCTCACAGGTGCCCTGCCACATTGTGGTCAGTGAGCAAAGCTTATTATTGTTTTGGAGGTTATGATACCTATGCAGTGTCATCACTTAGAACAGGGATCCCCCACCCCTGAGCCACTGACTAGTCCTTGGCCCATCGCTTGCATTACCCGCCTGAACTGCGCCTTCTGTCAGATCTGGGGTGGCATTATATTTGCATAGAAGCACAAACCCTATTGGGAACTGCACATGTGAGGAATCTAGGTTGTGTGCTCTTTATGGAAATTTAATGCCTGCTGATCTGAGGTGGAACTGAGGCAATGATACTAACACTGAGTGCAGCTGCAAATATAGATTAACATTAGCAGTGAGATTGGACTGCACAGAGACCATAATAAATCAATTGTTTGCAGACTCAAATCAAAACTCTATCAGTGAGTGAGTGGCAAGTGTGTTGATGTTCTTCAATTGTACAGTTGCTTCTGGTGGCAGGGCTTTAAGTAAGAAACCGACACTTATTTTAGTCCATGTATGGCCTACCCATTATTTTATTTACCACTTCCATCCATGCCTCTTTTTTTTAAATGGTGAGTTGTATAATTATTTCATTATATATTACAATGTGATAATATGGAAATAAAATTCACACTCAAATTATGCACTCAAATCATCCCGAATCCTCTCCCCTTCATTTGTGGAAAAATTGTCTTTCATGCAACTTGTCCCTGATGCCAAAAAGGTTGAGAACTGCTGCCTTAAAACACTGAGGTGAGTAGGCTTCTGGGAGCTGGGTACAGCAGGTGCATCCTGCATGCGATGCCATCAAGGGCCTGTGAGGGAGCAGGGATGTATGTCTCTTGTGAGATACAGGCTCTGCAGCCTCTATCTTGTGCATCTGCTCTCATTGACATGGGGCTTCATCCACCATTGCTTCTACATTCAAGCCAGTGAAGAGGGCAGGGGAAATGAGGCACACTCCTTTTCTTTCATTGACAGGATCTGCAAATTGCACAGACAATTTTTTTAACAGTTCTATTTTTTTAATAGAGCCATCTGTTACTATTAGACTTTTACTTTTAGACTTTTACATTTTATTTGCCATTTTTCATGTTTATAAACAGCAGTTTATACATTTTAAAATATATAAATCTTTAAATATATTTGAAGATAAGTATTTAAATATTTAAGAGCAGGAATTATTGTCTGCATGTTGAATGATTTCTTGAATTGTGTTTTCAGAATTGAGACAAACAGATTTGATGAATATTGCCCATTTGCTTTTCAAAAAAATTTTAAAGTTTACATTCTTACCAAGTTTTTTGACAGTACTTAGCTATTGTAAACTTGTTAGCATTAGGTTTCCTTATATGGCTTTTAAAAATATATAAAATCTCCTATATACTAACTGAGGATAAGTATTTTGTTTACCGTTTATCTCTACCTTTTTCCATTTTGTTTTGTTTCTTATTGACTTTCTTATGGAAATATGTTAGATATTTATATATAAATATTACTATTTTTCTGTCATAGTTTCTACTTATACATTTTAATACTACTTTTTAAAGTCTTTTTAATTAAGTTACTATTGTTTATTGAAAGAGATATAAAATGTGTATGTCATCAAATTTATTGTAATCATAAACTTTGTTATTGTTTTCCATTGTTTTAGGGGTGCAAAATATTTTCTATCCTGAGAGCCAGAGATTAAATCAATAATCACTTTCATTTTCTTCTTCTTTATTTTTTCTTTAACTTAATTTGGTGTAGGGTATAAAGAAAGGTTCTAAATTCACAATATTTTTCCAAATGGCCAACTGTGAATTCCTGTTATTTATTAAATAATCATTTTATTTTGTATCCCTTTGTAGTGTCTCACTGATTATATAGAAACACAAACAAATATAATATATATTTTGAAGTTATCCTGTTTTATTGGTGCCATAAATGTTTCTGGAGCAGAATATTAATGATGAGAAATTCTGTTGAAGAGTGCTTGAATGTCTTTACATCACAGTTCTTTCCATTTTGAGCCTAGAGAAAAATAAAAGCATTTTTATATCTCTTTTTTTTTTTTTTTT
>NW_007231579.1:0-18597 GCF_000164805.1 Carlito syrichta | reverse complement strand
TTTTTGATTTATTGTAGAGATGAGGTCTCGCCAAGTTGCCCGGACTGGTCTCAAACCCGCGGGCTCAGGCAATCCACTCACCTCGGCCTCCCAAATCGCTGGGATTACAGGCTGGGCTAACGAGCCCGGCCTTTCTCCCTTTTTTTTTTTTTAAGTGAATTTAGAAAATGATCCTTCTCTTGAATGTCCGGCAGACACTTCAGACTCAATATGTTCAAAAGAAGCCCATGATCTGTGGCCTTGTTATAACTCTCCTCCTCCAATGTCCAGTGTGGTTAATGTGGTAGCTACTGTCCCATTTCCCTAGCTACAAACACAGCATCGTTTTCCTGCGGCATTTCTCACCACGTACAGCAATTCCCAGTGTTTGCTCACCTAACCTGCAGTGATGCTAGTTTCTCCCTTTGGCTGCCACTGTCTCTGCCCTCAAGACTGCATCACCTGACTACTGGACATTGAGAACAACCCCAAGTTCTTGCCTCCACTTTCCCACCACCTGTCTACCTTCTGGCTAGTATCAGTTATCTCCCTAAATAACAGACCCTGTTGGAGTACCGGCTCCGACCTATGAGGGAGGGTTAGGACCCACACCGGAGAATCTGGACGGAGAGAAGAGACCACTCAGAGGCAGTTCTTCTGGGAACAGTCTGATCAGGACTGAAGCCAAATTTTATTCGAACTCCTTCCAACTTATATACCATTTTCTATACCTTCCAGCAGTGTGATAATTACTTGCTGGGGGCGTACAAATTCCATGATGTACATCGCGCTTTACAAATTATGCATCACAAGACCATCACGAGACTTGCAAGTTCTAAGCAAACAATTCGAACTCCATGATGCCTGACGTGCTTCACAAAACTCACATCAAGGTCACAGGTGCACAATTTCAATACAGTTCGTTCAAAATGTCTTCCATAGTGTTCAATAAATCATTCATATTATACTCTTTGTTCTAAACCCTGATTAATACAAAAACTTCTAAGTTAATTCCAGGTTCAATCCAAGTTCACTGACTCCTAATATTCTTTAACGATTGATATTATCAACTTAACACTATACCATAATCTATAAGTTTACTTAAAGACTTAATTTTTATTAATTCCATTAACCTATTATGATTCAACATAGTGCCCTGTAATTCTATAACAATTAATTCAAAACTTATTCCTTACCATGACTTATATGAGTTTCATAAATCTAAACTTTAATTTTTATATGATCTAGTGATTGGACTTTAATACTATGCTATATCTTATTAAACTAATACCTTATCATTAAATCTTATAATTATCATTAACGTATGATTTTTAAAATCATAACACTATAATTCTCATTCTATTCTAATAAAACTACGACTTTAACCCAAAACTTAAATCTTTTTTCCTAGTATATAAATACATGGCTACGTGTAAAATTTCCTATTGTCATATTAGAAGCAAAAACAACACCGTTGGGAAAATTTCGGTACACTAATCAAAAGATCTTAAAATTGGCCTACAGGAACAGGAACTAAAGTCATAATCTGAGAAAAGGAAACTTAAAAGCTTAAATGAAACTTAAAAGTTTTCTATGAATGCTTATTACTGTTTAAATCTTTTCGATGGAAATTGTATTGTCTTAAATGTATGTTTTATCCAAACAAGTCTATTCTAAAAATCAAATAGTAGCTGTCACACTCTTGGATAATGGACTGCACGGTTACCATGACAATGGCCACGGGCTGAAGCAAACGAAGTTTCAGCATGTAACGAAACTAGAAAAACGTCCTGCCTGGCTAGAGGCAGGGCAATAAGACTATTATGGTAATTTAGTTTCTAAATCTTTATGCTAAATTTAGTTTCTAAATCTTTAAACTAAATTTAGTTTCTAAATTCTCCCTTAATCCTAGGAGAAACTGCCTTTGGGAACAAGAGCTGACTAACCAGTCTACCAGGAAATAGAAGTTAAAAAATATCTAGAAAGAAGTAAAACTTAGAAGGGACAAGGTCATATAAAATAATTCTACTGTGCAACTTTTCATCAGGTGTACAGAGATTTACTTATAAGTTTTACTGCCATGTATGCACACTGGTCACTAATCACATGCCAATATCATAGGTATAACTGATATCCTATGTCAGAGGCGATCTTCCAGATGGGCCTTTACAGGCCTCAGCCATGTAGCTATAGATGTTGGCTCCCAACAAGACCTGAACATTTTACTCCGTCTGCTCTTAATCCCTTTGTCTTTGGAATAGAGTCCAGACTCATTAGCATGGTATTCAAAGCTGGACACGAGACAAGTCTCCATCAGACTTTCTCTTCCTGGGCTACCCCTGAAACCTACACTTCTGATGCCAGTTAAATGGCCCTCCTTTACTTTGAATATTTACATATTATTTTCCATTGAGCTCCTTTGCCCACAGAGCTCTCTGCTTTAGTAATTCACACTTGAATCACAGGTCAAATATCTTTGGCTCTGGAAAACTCTCCTTATCCATTCCGTCAAACTTAATTGCCTTGTACTTGGTGCTCCTGCTGAATTTGTGCACACATTCATCATAGCCAAGATTACCTGCTAAATTATTTAAGAGGCAGTATGTCTGGTGAGATAGTACATTTTAAGGGGACCAAAGTGGCCATCTGTCTTTGTGGACACAGAATATTACCTCAGAGCACTTTTTTTTTTTTTTAAGTTCTGGAAGAACAACTTGAATATTGCCTCTTAGTGAACAACTGCAAGATGAGTTTAACCATAGTGTGAATCGTAACTAACCCTTGCTCCTCTAGTTTCCCTCAACATTTAGAGAGAACTTCTGGTGAAGAGGTAGCTATGTTTACAGAGAGGCCAAGGAATAGCCAGAGAATGAAGGTGGAGATGCCATTGTCTTTCCTTCTGAGGCTTAATGACAGATTGCTCCCAGTCACAAAAACTATGAAGGACTTGAAAGGAGTTCACTGTGAAGGAGGGAAGATTTGACTAGTGACCCCCAACTCACTATGACCGTCCCTCTTTGTGGGAGTCAATTGCTTCTGAGAGAGCATAAGTGTGGGCTAGAAACTAATTGGAGCTGGCATGGTGGGTTTGTTTCCACAAACCACAGGAGACGGAATTCTGGGAGTCTGCACATAAGGCATCCCTGCAGCCTCTGCCAGGCTCTGAGTCTATAGGGATGACTTAGCACCAAAAAGCAAAGACGCATTTTCGGTAGTTACATGAGGTGGTGGTAACAAAAGTCATGAAAATTATGAACCGAGGCTCACAGTTCCCTGATCACACTCTCCGATTTTGTCTTGTGAAATACAAATTTTTCTCCTTGAGCTGAGTAAGTGCCTCTCTGACTGGCATTCCTGCTGGAGAAAGGGCATAGATAATTCAGAAATGTGGCAATTAGATTATTAAAGGTGTGACAGCATGTGTACTCCAGGCTAGTTAGGCAGGTTTTCTGTGTTACACTTCGTTGTAACCCTCAAAGACACTGTGGATGTATGCAATGTGGGGCCCTTGGGGAATAACCTTTGTATTTCTCTGGTGATGAGAACTGTGATTTGAACATTGTAAATAATTTGAATTGAATTGCTTCTCTCCTATGTATATTTTAATGTTCATGACCACAATCATGAAACATGTTATATTGAAAAGCTTTGTTTAAAAAAAGGTAATATTCATTTTGAAAAACATGCCTGTAGTAGATATGGTCTGCCTAGAATAAAATATAAAGCACTACTGTCCCTGTTCTTTGGGGTCTCAAGCTGCAGTTACTACTGTATATTGTCATTAGCATGTTAACAAACATTTGGATATAGAGTGTCATTACATCTTTCAAAAAATTATTTTGTCTCCTTAGGTTGGCACTGAAGAAAATTCCCTATAAAATCAGCCCAGCTCTCTCTAATTTTAAGTTTTTCAAATTTGCCTGGTCTTGCTTTCTTATGTAGAAACGGTTTACTTTTTACTACAACATTATTTTTCTTGTTCAGAGAGGAGGTTTTCAGGGTGTCCTGCTATGGACAGCGTTCATGCTGACCACCCATAATTCAGAATGCATGACTGTGCTCCCTGGGACTTGTGCTGCCTCGGCATTTTCCACCAGGTTCTTCAAAGAACCTTTTGTTCTAGTTCTGCACAGTTTGGATTTTTAGTTCCCTTTCTCTATTGTTGCCTGTTTACATGAAAGGAAGGTCAGTGGATTGTCTGAGTTTTACTTTTCATGCTCTGCGTGAAACCACACGCTCTATTATACAATGTTCTCATTGTAGTAAATACTGTACATTTATGGAAATTTGCAAGAATTTTTAAAAAAGAAAATACAGACGTATTTCTGCATGGAAAATATTATTGATCTACCTACCTGCATGTCTATTATGCATGTTTGAATGTGTGTATACGTATGTATGCAACTGCTTCTCATTTATCTATCATATCTATCTATCTGTCTATCTATCACCATCATCTATCTATCTTAACTATCTAGTAATGTGCTAGTAAATTTAGTAGGAGGGTCTGCATGGGAAGAAAAGGCTTTAGTGTATACACTTTGCCATACAGATACCATAGCATGATGCTTCAGAGTACAGATTCCACAGCCCAATTTTTGGAGTTTGATTACAGATTCTATGACTTACTATCTATGTGACATTGGGAAAGGTACATAACATCTCTGTGCTTCCATTTTCTTGGCTATGTACTTATTATTTTTATTGTTGCTTTGAAAATAAAATGAATTATATGCAAAACAGAATAAATCCTGGAATATGGTAAGCTATGAGCTATTATTTCTAACTGATCTAAAGATTTAGGAAGATTATTAATTAAAATATAATATATATGAATATAATGTATGTTGGGTTTCTGAAGAGTTCCAATAAGGGTACTCTGCCCTGTTTGAATTCTGAACCAGTTAAGATATAAGAAACAAGAGTGGTACAGATGGGGGAATCAAAACATTGCCTTTATTAATAATAATGCTGTTATAACACCATGTGCTTGCATCTGAAGGCAAGTAGGCTCCCTAATCCAGAAACTTAAAATGAGACATACTCACCCTGAAACCTGCAAGCGTCCTCTTGAGACTGTTTCACCACGTGTTAGAATGCAGGACATAGTACCTCTTGACTGAAGGTGGACTGACTTCCAAAAGAAAGGGAAAAGGAAGAAGCTGGACTCTATATGCCTGGTTTCTCCTTCCATACTCATCAGTCCAGTGAATTTACTACTGCTCTGTAGGTGACCAAGTGGTTACATGGCAGAAAGAAGCCAGGACTGTTTCATAATAGAGCTTGTCCCACATGGTAGAAAATAATAAGGAATAGCCTTCTTCTCTGTACCAGTTTTTAGACCCTAACACAGAAAGTATTTTTAGTGTTTTTCTATAGAAGGCATTTCATTTGGTCACTCAGGACATGAAGGAGCTAATGTTACAAACTGATAGGGTTCCTATACTCATTTCCCTGAAAAATCATAAAACATTACACAACCATTACAATGGAGATTTCATATCACAAAGCAGCTGAGTTAGGAGGGCAGGAGAAATTACTCAAATCTGCCTCCCTGAAAATTCAGAAGATGAGATTTTTAAAGGGAATTGGGAGGGCGGAGGGGTAGGGGCTATTTGGCAGGGATGTCATGAGGTGTCAAGACTGTCTTCCTGTCACAGAGCTAACTTCTGGGAGAGGGTTTCACAGGACTGGTAGAGCTGGCTTGCTGGTGTTTTAGGCCTAGGTGGGGCCTTGAGTCCATCAAAGTACAAAGTCAGAAACATCTCAAATACCATTCTTAAGTTTTACATAGATACTATACATAAAGCAAGTTCTGGGACTTTCTGGTACTATCCACTTCTCCCTTTCCCCAGCCATGAACCACTATGGAGGTAGTAGATACAAGAGCCTGGAGTCACCCAGCAGAAGCTGGAACCTTGACAGTTCTGTCCCATAAGAACACCAGCCACTTAGTGCCTGAGGCAGAGAGGCACAGGGAGAAATACTCTGGCCTCTCACTTCTTCAAACTCCAGTTTCCAATGCCTCCCATTGGCTGAACTCAACTGGTGGCCACTAGAAAAAAAAGCCTGGAAGACAGCCTTCAGAGCCAGCCCCACTGCTGTATACAGCAGAGGAGGGGAGGGTGAGGGATAGAATTCTGCATACATAGGGTCAGCATCTGTGTGTGTGTGTGTGTGTGTGTGTGTGTGTGTGTGTGTGTGTGTGTGTGTGTGTGTCTCATACACACGCATCTTCTATTTCATGCTACTTTGCTTTTGAACTCTTTGAACTGTGTAGATTAAAATATCTTTTCAGATGGTATGATTTTGGTATTGCTTAGAAGTCCTGTCTATGGAAGTAAGTTGAAAATCCTAAAAAGTCTGGTCAATGTCCTCTGCAATGGTGCTGGATGATAGATTTTCAGACTGCTGTTCCCTGATGGTATCAGATTATTGCCTACATTTTCTTTCTCTCTTTTTTGTCCTTTTAAAGTTAGACTCAGGTGAAATTCTATACTTGGAGTCCAACTGGGTACAAGTTGAACACTATTTACTTTCTTCCCATTCAACACCTATACATTAGTTAATGAGCAACTTCCAGCCTTGGTACCTCCCTGAAGTTTTCCCCAAGTACTGCAGCCCTAAAGGAGGTCTCCATCATTGAATTAATTGTATGTATTTTATGTTTTTCCTTGTGCAGTTACTTGTTTTGTTTATTTAATCCTCTGTGTCTTTCTTAAAAATTGACACTGCATTTTAAAATCTGTCATGAACTTTCCAAGAAGCTAGTCTGTTAAAGCCAAATTGCATGTGTCAAGTTCAAAAGTCCGCTGTTATGCCATTGCTTAACGCAGTTTTCTTAAAAGTTTTTAATTTGGGGGGGGAGTATTGTATTTTTCTTTTTTATTATAAAGATGTGGGGTACAATTCAGAGTTAAGCGTACAAACGTTGATTATGCAGGTACCTTTGTTGATGAGGTATGCCCCTCCCTCCCCTGACAGTTTCCCACTACTGCCAATCCCTTTCCTATAGTATTACAATAAGGTCTGCTTATGAGTGAAAACATATGGTATTCTGTTCTTTGTTTCTGTGATAGATCACTGAGTATGATCGATGCTAAATCCTTCCAAGTTGCTGTGAAGTCCATATGTTTGTCCTTTATGGCTGCATAATATTCCATCGTGTATATGTAGCACATTTTTAATCTAGCCCAGAAAAGCGTTTAATTTTCAGACTTATTTAGTACTTGTAGATCATTTCTGGATGTTTTGAACCAAAACAACCAGAGATGGAAGCCTTGGATTTGATTTTCTCTTTAGAGAATTGTGAGGCCACTGGAGCAGGTATGCTTGCCGTCAATGTCTGGTATAAGAATGAGTCTCTAGGCTGGGCATGGTGGCTCAAGCCTATAATCCCAAAACTTTGGAAAATAGAGGTAAGAAAGAGTATTGCCTGAGTCTGAGAGTTCGAGACCAGCCTGGACAACATGATGATACATCATCTCTACAATAAATCAAAAAATTAGCCAGGCATGGTTGCATGTGCCTGTAGTTCTGGCTACTTGGAAGGATGAGGAGGAAGGATTACTTGAGCCCAGCAGGTTGACGCTGGGGTGGCTATGAGTGTGTCACTGTACTCTAGCCTGGGCAACAGAGTGAGACTCCAACTCAAAAAAAAAAAAAAAAGGAATGCGACAGTAGAAGAGAAATAAAGAGCCAGATATTATCCTGGGATGAGAACTTGGACTAAAATAAAATGAGCAAATTATATAACATGATTGAATGGGAAGTTGATAAAATAATGGCACTTTTCTCATGTAATATGAGATAGCCCATGCTTATTGCTTAGAACAAAGCCTAGCCCCTTGTATTAGGTATCATGATTCAGTATGGCTGTCACTTTCAGAATTTTATTTTTAGATAACAGCAACAGAAATAGAAAACATTGATTTTCTACTTTATGCAAAACAATATCTCATGTGCTCACTCTCAGAACGGCATGAAGGTAGCAGAGAAGCGGAGGAGTTTCCCAGGTGCAGAACTCTAAGTGATTGTAAAACATCATTGGACTATAGCAAGAGGGAGAGAAATGTGATAAGTGTAAACCCTTTTGTGGGAGTATTGCATTTTAATGAAAGGGGTGCCTTAACGTTGCACTTGGATTCTGGGGAGTAAGATACCCCATGGGACTTACTTAACGATACATACTGACTAAATCATCTTCTCAGGAAAGGGCTCAGGTGACTTTAAGAATTTTGTTTGCCAATGCAAAGTTGGGCCAGTCTATGGCAAAGGAGAAAAGACTGAGAGTTCCCATTAGTGGTCTTCCTCCTCTTCTCTCCCAAGCACCACTAAGCTCCAGAGTTCCCCAAAACATAATACCCAACAGTATTTTCCTAGCATGGGCCACCAGTGAATTAGCTCATCTGGTGTCTATGCATCATGCCACGGATTCGTAAAACAAGGGATCCTGTAAACTGTATCAATCAGAGATCAAGTGATTTGAACAGAGATCATTTAATAGAAAAATGATTGACTAGGTTCAAACTTGATAACTAGGTCACTGAAAGGGTCAAAAGAGAATTCTAAGGTATCCTGGAGGTAGTAATTGCAAGAAGCAGCTAGGGTAGAAAGAGGTTGGAATTACTAAAATTTAGAGTCCTGGAAGGTACACCACAGATAGCTGAAACTCTGGCCTCTGAAGAAGCGTCCTGTTCAGCTGCCTCTGGTGTCTCTGAGCTCAGAGGAGAAGTTTTGCTACAGACTAAATATGTGTATCCCTCAAAATTTATATGTTGAAAACGAATGTCCAATATAAAGTTGTTTGGAAGTGAAACCTTTGGGAGGTAAGTAGAGCATGAGGATGAAGTCCTCATGAATGGAATTAGCACCCTTATAACAGATACTCCAGAAAGTTTCTGTGCCCCCTTCTGCTTCCAGGTGAAGTTATAGTGAAAAAATTGTTATCTATTAGCCCAGAAGAAGGTTCTCACCAGATATCCAATCTGCTGGACTTCCCAGCCTCCAGATCTGTGAGAAACAAATGTCTGTTGTTTGTAAGCCACCCAGTCTATCAATCTATGGGAGTTTGTTATAGTAGCCCATGTGGACCAAGACAGACCTGGAGATTGGGTGCTGAGGTCTGAGGACTTGATGAAGCTGGTTCTTCAAGTGTTGGAAGAACAGCCAGCTGAATTCTGTTGTTGCTACAAGGGAGAGCTGCTGTTCTCTGGGTGAAGAAACATTGCTCACAAAACAGGAAGCAGACAGAAAAGAGCAAGTCTCTCCTTCCTTTTCCAGTCTTGTAGTCCATCCTTACTAGCAGGAGCAAACAGCAAAGCAGCAAAGTCCTAGTCCATGACGGGAAAGTTATGTATGTAGAAGGGTGGGTCTAGAGCTAAAACATAATCACTTTTAATAACTGGGACATAAAGACTGTGAAACAAAACAGGGCGTGGATTGGGTATTGGTGACTGTGTCTTGAGCAAATATTAATAAAAATAGAAGTGGGTCTCTCTCTGTTGCTCAGGCTGGAGTATAGTAACATGATCATGGTCACTGCAGCCTCAAACCAGTGAAGAAGTCAGGGAAGGAACTAGGATCCCTTTTTCAATAAGAATATTGAAACTCATCTGTAGGAGAGAGAAGTAAATGAGAATTTGTCACTTGGCACTAGTGTCTTCATTGCTCTATGTTTTTACTTTGCTTTTAGCTCATCACATTGTGATTTATCTTGTAAATTCACTTGCTCTGCTTTGTAATGTACTGGAGGACAGGGATCGAGCCTTCATTCTCCCCTCATCCCCTTTCTCTGTCTAGCACCTTGCTTTGTGACCCAAAATTATTTGATAAATTGGTGGTTGGGGACTGAATCAAAGGAATGGAGGCTGAGAATTGCCAGGTCACCTATTCAAGATGACTCAGCTGGGAAGTGGCAAAGCCAAGAGGCAGGCAATTTGGCTCCAAAACCCACTGCTCTCTTCCTCTGTATTATTATGCCTACGGACATCAATAATATTAACTCTTGCATTTCCCCAAGCAGAGTATAAGGGCCACATTGTTCCCTCTTATTCATAATGAGCCTGGATGATAATAATAGAGGTATGCCTTACCTGGGATCCTTCAGGAGTTACTGAAAAAGCCAAAAAGATAACCCAGAACACTCTATTTCCCATTGTTTCCCAGCCCATCATACCTCTTGAAGATGAATTCTATCCTATTTCAAATCCCATCCTGTATTGGTCAACCCTAGAGTATCTACAAATCTCTACAATCTTGCCTTGAAGTTACTTCGAACTAATTAAGCAGAATGGGCTCTAATCATTGGTTGATATTCCTTGCTATCGATTATTTACTTTTATTCTCCCATAAAGCCTGATGTCTGGTGGGAAGTCTTTTATATTAAAATTTAATTACATTTTCCACTCTGGGGTAGGTGGGAAAAACCCTGATAACAAAATAAATACATGAAGATTAAAAAAACTCATCTTCATATGGTGCTTCACATCACTCTGAGGAGCAATGTTCTCCATAGAATGTAGGACAAGGAGAGTATTCATCATGGAGTCCCAACTTGGACAGGTTGGAGGATGTCCTAGCCCTTCTTGATATCATCCTTCAAACTGTGGTCTCCTTATTGTGTTTGAGATTTTTACATCTGGCACTCTATCTCATCACTGGCCAACCAATGAATGAAATGCTAGTCAATCAACAAGTACATACTTTTTTTTCCCCCAGAAAGAAATGAGATTAGTTTCCCCACTTGAGTATGGAAATAGTCTCACCAAACTACATCTCGTCTCATGCATGTGTCAAACATGCATCGTATGTGCTTCCTTTTGCCATGTGAAGTACTGGGGATGACACAGGTGTAAACATCATGGTTCCTGTACTCACCCAGCATGCTACCTATTTGGGGAGTCAAATCACATCCTGTATCCACATTCTCTCTCTTTTTTTCTCTTTCTCTTTTTTTTTTTTTTTTGTTGCCTCTAACGGCATCATGTCTGAGGAGATGCTCATGACTTGAAGTAGAACAATAACTTCTCAACTGTTTTCTGGTCACTCTGATATCCTGTTACTAGAGCAATCTTTCCAAGAACAACCAAGATATTTTATCTAGTCAAAAACTTTCTAAGTTTTCTCACTGGTTACTGAATAGAAATATTACTGAATAGAAAAGCAAGCATGTTTACAAAATTCCCAGGCTGCCATTCCAGCCAAACTTTCCAGCCCTATATATTACTCTTCCTTTACAGGAAGCATGTTCCAGCCACACTGGACAACTCACTACCCAAGCACACAGTGTTCTTCTTTCCCCTCAAATGCTGTTGGTGCTGTTTCCTTTCTCCAAAGCACTCTTCCACACACACCCAACATTCTACTTTTTTTGATGGCTTTGCCAACACTGCTTCCTTTACAAAGTCCTTCCTGACTGACCAGTCATCCTGGGAAGGGTGTTCTCTTTCTCTCAAACTCCATCCTGCTTTAGCTGTACTTCCCATAAGGCATTGATCATCTTCTGGTCTTGCTTCATTCCGTCAGAAAACCTTTATTGAGCACTTACCATGTTACGCATAGTGATAAAATGATGAAAAATAAACATGTTCACAAAAAGTTTGTAATGAATCTGGAGAGACAGATGTACAAAACACTGACAAGTCAATGTGACAAGTGCTCCATGTAGGGTTTCTCCACTTTGACACTACTGGCACTGGAGTTGGATAATTCTTTCTTGTGGGGTATTGTCTAGTGCATAAAGTAAAGAGGACAAAAAAAAGCAGACTTGGGGTTTAATTCCTCTTCTCTTTACACTTTGGGTTGGCAGATGTGTTCACCCCATGTAAAACAGTAAAAGCACTTCCTCTCTAGAATTCTTTTTGTTAAAGATAAGTAATCACCACAGTACTTCACTCAGTTACTTAACACACACCAGTATCCTTCTGCTCTTCTTACACTTTGTACTTTCTTTGAAGGCAGAAGCTGCCTCTTACTCATCATTATGCAATCTATATTATAGTCATTTGAGAGATTGGACAGTGTTTTAAATGTTGCTTCACACATTTGGTGGATTAAGGATGGTCATAACTTATTTACTGTTTCTTTCATCAAGAGGTGGAATCTATTTCACTTTTGGGTCTTGGCTGGTCTTACGACTTGCTCTAACTAGCAGAAAGGGCCAGAAGTGATGCTGTGTCAGCTCCTGCCTAGCCTTTATGTGGCTAACTAATTTTCACTTTTGCTCTGGGGGAAACCAGCTGCCACATACTAAGTCTCAGCACCTGGAGACTCCATTATAAACAAGCCCAAACTATCCATGTAGAAAGGCCACATACAGGAAAATCTACAAACTCAGCTGACAACCTTAGCCCAGGGGCCAGGTGGATGCTGCCACACACAAAAAAAATCTCAGGTAAGGCCAGCAGGAAAACTCTCCAGTCAATCCATAGAATCATGGAAATATTAAATCATGGTTACTTGAAACCAGTTATTTGGGAATTCTTTGCTGAACAGCACCATATAACTAAAACAAATGTGCACTATAAAACTGGAGGATATAATTAGTATGTGATCTAAGAGTTGTTGTTTATATAAAAAAGAGAAGTCAGTAGGAATTGGAAAAGTCAGAAAACATCTTAGAAGATTCAACTTGTAACCTGAAGGACATCATTGTTAATACTTTTAGCAATTAAGTAAGCATAGACTCATTATAACTATATATTTTTTCCAACTTTTAGTGTCAACATTTTCAAATGTATAGAAAAGTTAAAATAATAGTGGAGTAAATACACACATACTTTCTACTTAGATTCAACAGTTATCAACTATTTGGCAATAGTTACCAAACTATAAATATAAAGCATGCACACCCACATTTGTTGGGAGGCATTAAGAGGTAAATTATAACATCATGGCATCTTTAAAAATGACAGTAAAGTCACATACAATTTACCATCTTAACTGTTTTTAATTGTACAGTTCAGTAATGTTAAGTATATTCACACCATTGTGCAAATAATCTCCAGAACTCCTCATCTTGCAAAATTGAAACTCAATACATATTAAAAAATAATTTCCTATTCCTCTCTTTCCTCTGTCCCTGTTAACCACTAGTCTACTTCCTATCTCTATGAAACTGACTACTCCAGGTATCTCACATAAGTAGAATAATACAGCACTTGTCTTCTTGTAAATGGCTTGTTTCATTTAGCATGAAGTCCTCAAGGATCCTAAATGTTGTAGCATGTGTTAGAATTTCCTTTTTAAGGCTGCATAATATTCCCTTGTGTGTATATACCATATGTTGTTTATCTATTTATCTGGATTACTTTCACCATTTGACTATTGTGAATGATGCTGATATAAGCAAGGGTACATAGCTACCTCTGAGATCTGCTTTCAATTATTTCAAATATATACCTAGGATTGGAATTTCTGGATCCTTGATCATATGAAAACACATCATGATATTTTATCCCTACACTTCAGCATGCATGACTTAAGATTGAGGTTTATTCTCCTGCACACATATTTTCTTTTATTTGTTAAAGGTTCATATCCCAGTAGTTGTTAGCTGATGCCCTGGGTTTGCATTCTAGTCCTTTCATTCATTGACTGTTGGCTTTAAGCAACCTACTTAACCTTGGTTTCCTCATTTATCAAGTGGAATGATCAGGATCCCTACCTCATAGAGTTGTTGGGAACACTAAAAGAAAACAACCCTGAAAAGGCACTAACAAAGATTATATGTGCTCAGAATGTGTAGACTGCTGTGATAAAATATTTCTGCCACGGGCAAGCTAGTGTTATTTAATCATTAATAGCACTGAAGCGTTATTTACTATGCTCTTCACTTGTCATTTCAGACGTTCTTAAAAGAGAAAGCTAGGTTGTCCATTATTGTCCTTTCTTTTTCACTGTAACCTGTTTTGCTTCCTTAAATCCTTCAGCAAGGCTAGTATTCTCTCCCCCCACCTTACTCTTATAGAGACATTGAAGTCAGATTTCAAGGGACATGCTTTATAGAATCACAGAATTTTAAAGGGAACTCAGAAGGGATCTAATACAACTTCCTCTTCTACTTATTCTCCAACCTTTGCTTGAATAATCACATCACAGCTCAGTCCCTTACAATTCTGAGGTTTTGGTATGACCACTCTTCCTTAGACTGAGTTAACACCTGCCCTTCTGGTGGTACTGACACTTCTTCCAGCCCGAAGAGTATATGGCATGCTTTGTTTTTTGCTAACACATGCCTGAGACAGCCTGCAACTTTTTTTTTATAGTTCTAGAGTGGCTGCTTCTCTCTTCGTGAAACTCGACAGCTCAGATGAGAAAAATGGAACAATGGCTTGTCTGGTATGAATCGGACTACATTTATTTTATTAGTCAACACTGAGGCTAGTGTAGTCATGCAAATTAGTATAGCTTCCCATGCCTAGAACCAAATGAAATTATTTGGAGCTTAGAAGCAATATCTTGAGAGCAGTCATCCAAGCTTGTGATAATTCTTCAGGACTCTGCCTCTTCACAGGCTGACACATAAGCTTCCCAGCTCTCCTTTGATCTTACATAGTCAAACCCAGGTAACAATAGAAAGAGAATTCTACCTTCATTTCTTGACACATTTTCCACTTTCACAGTGAAATATATATATATATGTTTGCAGAGAACTCAATATTAGGCCCATGCATGAGTTTAAAAACTCTGTTGACTTTGCTTTGCATCAAATCTATTATGCAAACTTTATTAAATTGCTGAGCTAAGATTTGAGACACAATTTTGCAATTAAGGTAACTGATATATATTAACAGAAATGCTCAAAGAGCTCTATTTTCTCTGAGATGGTTCTGGGAATCATTAATTCTACTTAAAAGACAAAATAGAAAAAAATTAAAGCTTTAATGTATAAAAGATCATTCCTCACATGAACGTGCTTTTTAAAACTGCAAAGGGAAATCACAATTTTAACTTTTCTTGAGACGCTTTTTTTTTTGAGACACTTTTGTTTTTTCGAGCTGTTCTGGTACCATAATTGCTCTATGTCATCATTGGAAACACATCTCATACACATCTTTCACTTCTGGAGTTCTCAACAAGATTCAGGATGCAATCCCTCTGGTCTCCTCTTTTTCTCACCCATTTGTGGATCCCGGACCCTCGCCTCACCTTACCTACCATCATGAATTTTCCCACTGGTGAATCTTTCTCTAACATCCACGCCACTGCAAATAAACCCTCTTCATCTTCAGCTTCCTCATAGACCATACTTTCTACCTCTTACACTAACTGAAACCTGTCTCTCTTCATGTCCACCCACAGAACTCTGCTTCTCTTACAACCCTCCCAAGTGGAGGCTACTTACCTCTCTCACCACTACTGATGGATCATAACTATTCTAAGAAATCTCCTGCAAAAATTCGTCTCTTGGTCCATACAGACCCAATTATATCACCTGCTTTCCATCTAAGATCCCTGCCACTTCTTAATCACCCCATTCTTGATGTTTTGTACATAGGCACAATGCATCTACCCATTGTTCAGAAGCCTATAATGAATACATATCATCTACTGAATAAAATTTCAACTGGTAAACAAAGGTCTTTATTAGCATACATTTATATATTTTTTTCTTAAAACTACTTCATGTTTTCCATGGATTCTAAATGGGCCTTCATTTGCTTGCTCCCTGACACAACCCACCAGTGTGGCTTTTCCTAGAGTTCCTTCTCCTTACCTAGCTGCCAACAACTTCAACTATTTCTTCCAACATCCTGGCATTAAATCACTGCCCACTCAAATCTCTCTTTTTCTCCATATCCCTTTAGAATTTGTATAGTTTTCAGCATGCTATATTGCCATTGGTGAATATAAACTTGTTATTTAGCTCTTTCACTAAATATTGTTCTTTATAAGCAGACCATAAACCTCTTGAAAGAATAGATTGTGGTTTCTGTTTTTATTAGTTTTTAACAAACATTTGCCAACCAATAGAAACCATATAATTAAAAATTAATGCATATAGATATTACTTTTAAAAACAAGGTAGGCTTTTTTTTTCCATCATAAATTAGGATTGAGTCTGTTGACAAATTAGGCCAAGTTTTGCTAAAGATTAGATGATCAGAATGTTTCCTTATTATTCAAATTGTGGTAGACCTGGAGGTCCAGGCATTTCTGGAATCCATTCAAAATGTTTTAATGTACAGACTTATCATTCATTATGTGTATAGAAAATATTCTATATTTAGATGATATTTTATCATCCAATTAGAGTAGTTTGTCACATGTATTCAGAGACCAGAGAGAATAAGTGATTTTTAATAATAATAAGTACTGTGTATTGATCCTCACTATGTGTCAGGTATTTCATATATGTAATATCTAATTCTTATCCTAACTTTATAAATAGACACTATTATCATCATTTCACAGAGGAGCCAATTGAAGGTCAAAGCATTTAGGTAAGTTGCTCAAGATTACACACCCAGTCTGTGTGGCTTCGAGAAAAGTTAGTGTTTTAACTGCTCTGTGTAATTTAAAAGTCATTATTTTATTATGCTGAATTAACAAATTTTGGAAACAATTTACTTTAAAATAAGTATTTATACCAAAAATGAATATAGTTTGTATCGATCATGTTTGGACATACACTTTGGATATACCTCATATTTTCCTTATTATTACTTAACCATCTGTAGCCAGATACTTATTTACAGAGTGGTCTACTAGGTTCAGTCATATCATGTCATACATAATATTTTGAAACATAAATACTTTTTTTTAAAGCAGAAAGCAGTCAAATAACATAAATCAACAAGAAAATTACTATACCTCAGGCTATATATATTGGAAGCAGTACCTTTGCAGAGTTCAACAAATTATGGATACTGTTTGAAAGGTAAAAGAGAAACGTTCTTAAAACAACAACAAAACTGCAATGTGACCTAAAGGGATATGACCTAAAAAGGATTTTATTTTAAATAAAAACATAACACAGTTGTAGAGATTTCTATTTTCCAAATCCAAAAGTTGGCATGATTCTTTGGTATGCTGCCTTCAGTAACCAACATTTCTTTAGGTATAATTCCCAAAGTTTACAAGGCAGAGTTATTCAAGTTTTAAATTCTGATGATCTAATGGAATTACAAGGATAATATCTAATAATTGCACTTGTCCCCTTAGTTGTAAATGCCTATTGATGTCACAGCTACTGATGGCATAGATGCTGATTTTTGCTGTAACACTGTCACCATTTTATATTCACCGTACCTTAAAGATAAGAGTGACTACAGCAAGGACTTTTGTATTTCAGTAGCTAACACTGCCTGGATGAGGAGCAGGGTAGACATTTCATTTACATATTCCACCATTGGGAATTGTACTACAGTGAGATGTCCTGATAGTTGGTATCTAAATACTTATTCTGACTGGTTTCTCTCTTAGAGGATCGCTTTAGATGCACTGTGATTTAATAAACCACTACTGGGATACAGCATTAACTCTCTGTGTGTCAGAACTTGAATATTCATTCATATTACAGTCAGGAGATTCAAATGATAGATTGTTTCTGGATCAGAGTTTCTCCAGTCAAGAATATTTTTATCTGATCAGAATGACTATTTTGACTTTGCCGTAGAAGTACAAATACATTTAATCTGCTCTTGCAATCCGACACTTCACTGCTACATCCTAGCTATTCTTTATGGGGAACAACTTATTGTACTAGCAAAAACACCTCTTGTCACCTCGAATGACAAGAGCATTCATGCATTTTCTTGAGCTCATTTCAGGACAGGAAAAGCAAGTTCCACAATTCATAATAAACACTTTAAGATACTAGAATATTCTAAATGGATGTTGTAATTAAAGGACCAACCACCATAATCCTATATATGTTATGACCAATGATAGAAAATCATAGCCTCAAGTGTCTATGTTATAATTAATAAAATTATAAATTGCTAAATTTTTAATTGTAGGAATATAGTAAGCACACACATACATAGATATGGCTTTTGTTTTCCATTTGATTCTGTTCCAGTTGTTCTCATAACATCTGAGAAAAATGCTAATATGCTAATTATTTCACATACATTCAAGTACAGATTTTCACTTCAAAGGTTGTCAGTAACCATAAGCACAAGGAAAATATACTTGTCAACCTATCCCATTCATGTAATATATATCAAAAATAATACTAAAGAGATGATCCAGTAATTTAAAACCACAAATTATGTTTCTCTGATCAAGACCTGTAAGAAATAAAATGCCAATTCAGTGTTGCAATTTTTAAATTGGAAAATGGAGATATAAAAATATATTACTCCTGTTGTTATAAGAGCTTACAGGATACGCATATACACACACGCACACACACACACACACACACACACACTGAAATTGTGATTTTTATCAACCATGCTGTAAGAAAGTGTGAAGAAAACTGCAAGTCTCATTACAAATGCAACCCGGGGAAGAACATCTAGAAATTCATCTTTGGAAGTCTAGAGGTAACAGAGAAAAAGGAACAGTGCTAACATACAAAACATAAATGGGAAAAAATACCAGTTACAGCAATATTGACAATAAGTAAAAATTATAGCAATTCTCTTAAGACTGCTCTTATTTTTAAAA